>NC_027756.1:47790061-47790195 GCF_000695525.1 Brassica oleracea var. oleracea | reverse complement strand
CCTTTTTACTCCCAAGGGTTTCTGCCTCATTTAAAATATCAAATGTGTACTTCCTTTGAGATAAGAATAACCTCTCTTTAGAGCGGCAGATCTCAATCCCAAGGAAGTACTTCAACTCTCCCAAATCTTTGAGA
>NC_027756.1:47788881-47790019 GCF_000695525.1 Brassica oleracea var. oleracea | reverse complement strand
TGATAATGTCATCCACATAGACTAAGATGAGCACAATACCTTGCTTACTAGTTAATGTGATGAGGGTGGGATCAGCTTCTGACTTTACAAAGCCTCTTCCATTGAGGGTGGTGCTCAACTTATGGTACCAAACCCTTGGAGATTGCTTCAAGCCATAAATTGCCTTCTTTAATCTGAGAACATTTCTTGGCTTCACCATGTTCTCAAGCCCAGGAGGTGGTCTTATGTAGACTTCATCCTCCAATTCTCCTTGAAGAAAGGCATTCTTCACACCCATCTGCCATAAATCTCACTCAAGGTTGACAGCAAGAGACATGAGAATCTTTATAGTGTGAAGCTTGGCCACTGGTGCAAAAGTGTCTAGATAATCTTCACCATACACTTGAGTATATCCCCTTGCAACCAGTCTTGTCTTCTTTCTTTTTGATTTTCCATTGGCTCCATACTTGATAGTGTAGAGAAGCCGGCTTGTCACTGCTTTCTTTCCTTCTGGAAGTTCAGTCTCAAACCATGTATCATTCTTGATCATGGCTCCCATCTCATCTCCAACAGATTTTCTCCACTCCTTGTGTTGCATAGCTTCTTCATATGTTTTTGAAATGTATTCTTGATCCAAATCACTGATGAAGACTTGATGCTCTTCTGGAAGGGAGCATGATATCTTGCATATTTACATTGTTTTATCCATTTATTCATGTGCATTTTCATCATATAGATTAGGATTTAGTCATGTCTAGGTTGTATTTTGCATACATATGTCTCTATTAGGTATTGGAGTACCACATGGAGTTCCTGGAGACATTTGGGTTCATTTGGAGCTCAAAGGTGGTGATTAGAGTGATCTTTGGACGAGCACTGCCTGGAGCGACTTCCCGGAGCGACTACATGAAGTCGCTGTGCACCACATCCCGGAGCGACTTTCCCAGAGCGACTTTCCCAGAGCGACCGCACGAAGTCGCTCGCGTTTTCACGTCCGGAGACAAACAAATTTGACCCTGAAGCGACCTCCCAGAGCGACGTGTCGAAGTCGCTCCCGATGTTTAGAGCGACCTGTTGGAGCGACACACCAAGGTCGCTCGCGTCCTCTCGTCCGGAGACACCAAAATCGAGCATCCTGGAGCGACCTCTCAGAGCGACC
>NC_027756.1:47788487-47788761 GCF_000695525.1 Brassica oleracea var. oleracea | reverse complement strand
CTCCTTGGACGATTTTTATGTTATTTCAGGGGCCTTTTGGTCATTTGTTTTTTTGTTTTACATTGCCTAAACCTAAGTTAAGTACTTTAGAAGCGATGGGAGGCAGATAATCTCTTTTCTGAAGAACAACTAGTAAAAAAACTTCTTTTGATTCAGATTTCATTGCTTTCATCTTGTGTTCTTATCTATTTCTCTACATGATTAATCTGAAATCTACCATGGGTTTAAAGAGGAATCATGGAGATTAGTGAGTAATCACCTTTTGAATTCATGG
>NC_027756.1:47780833-47788387 GCF_000695525.1 Brassica oleracea var. oleracea | reverse complement strand
TTTCAAATATAGAAAAATAAAAATGACAATGGTAGTTAAAGAAAGGGGCCCTCCCCACAGCGACTACAGTATCTCGGAATCCAGGAAAAATGACAATGGTAGTTAAAGAAAGGGGCCCTCCCAGGGTTTTTAGCGGTGCCAGAAGTCCTGATGACGGGGCCCTCCCCACAGCGACAGTATCTCGGAATCCCCCTACCTCTTTCTGCTCTGCGAGTAGGGCAGCTACTGGTATCTACAACTTTTTAAGAAACAAATCAGAAATAGAGGACCACAAACCATTGTAACAGTCAACATTGATTACCTAGCTGCGACGAAGAACTGCCCTTCGATAGGTTCGACATTGCTTTTGCTCGATATCTGACGACAGCGGCGACTAGGGTAAATCAAAGAGAAATCTCTAAAAAGAAAGAGAAACTGTAAGAAAGCGGATAGGAGTAGGTATATAAATAAGAACGACGGCGTTTTGTTTATGTCCAATTCGGGTAGGGCATCCCGAAAATACTTTCAATTGGGCCAAAACTATATAGTCCAATCAGAGTATGCGTACATGAGTTGGATGGCTAAAAATTATTAGTAAATGACAAATATAAAAATTACAAAATAGATGAGTTTGGTTAACCAGGACATTGTCGTGTACGTCCTAACCGGGGAACGAGACAACCAAGTCTCTGAAATACCGATTATAGGTTTGTTTTCGTAGAAAAATGTGAGTGAATGACTAAAACTACAAATATTCCAATGATGAAATTAATTCACTGAAATCAATCTATTAGACACATTGGTATATTGTTTTAGCCTACTATCAGAAACGATTGTCATTGCTTGTTTGGGTGATACAAAAGTCAAACTAGTATTTTACATAGACAACCATACATCCAAAATAACAAAAGTCGAACGAGTTAACGTACTGAAGCAACTGAAGAACCATGACAACAAAAACATACATAAAAGCTAGGGCGAGAATGGAAACACAACTTCGAGTTCAGAGAACTGCTACGTTTTCTTCGTAAATCATGACCGCAATCCGTTGAACCTCCGTGTCGAGGAATTCTGAAGTGATACATTTGCATACATCAACAACCCCGACCGCATGAGCCTGGATAAGCAGTACAGTGGTAATACCGGACTCGAACAGATTGCTGTTTTGAGGCACAGCTCGTGGCCTATCAATGGTAAGAGGCTTCATCTCCTTCGCGGTCAACTGTTTTCCGGCTTGTCTGAGAATGTAGGGGAACATTTGTGTAATGGGTCGCAGGTCTGCTGTCACCATTGCGTCCGTCTTCAAAGATGTGTTGCAGTCAAGCACTATCACCTGAGCTAGGGAGACGTCGACGCACACTCCCACCCAATGTTGTTTGTCGAAATTGAAGGGGAAATAGAATCGACTAACTTCGGCGATTGGGCAGTCAGCAGCAACAAAAGAGCACAAAGCTGCTGGGAAACGGACACAGTCTTTCTTAGCCGGCTTTGAGAACTTGGTAAATGGCTTAGCAAGGAGGGACACAAAATTGGTGTCTAGGAAAACAGAGTTCTTCGAATGCATGTGTTCTGAATTTGATAGAAACACAGAACGTGTGTGGTGAATAAGCACATCCATCATCTGTAACAAGCAAAAACAAATAGATGAATTAATGTTACCAATGGCTCTAGTATGCTAACATATTACGTGAGGTTGAAAAGATATACCTTAGCAGGTAAATGAGACGACCTATCAACAATTGCAGACAATTCACTGGATTCGACAGTTAGGCCACCAAAATCGATAACACTGCTAGTGACAAAATTAAAAACGATAACAAAAAAAAATACCGGTTACACATTATTTATCCGAGTTAATGTTTTAGTTAGCATGTAAAGTAAAGTAACTTACAATGGTGATCCGCCGAGTATCTCCAATAACAACGCAAATTTTGCCGCATAGTCAATGCTTGGGGTGCTGCAGATCGCATTAACGTACGATTCCCAAGCACGAGTGAGGAACCGTTTGTCGCACTGGTAATCCCCCATAAGGTTTCTCGGCATAACTTTAGCTCGGTTGCTTTTTCTGTTAAGTATCGCAGCTTCATTATCGACATTAGCTTCCGGTAATGGCTCCTCCTCGTTGTTTTGGTGTGCTACATGATCCACAGCTTGAGCATTTGATTTGTTCATTTGGGTGAGGCCAATAGAGAAAGAAGGATCCGGAAAGGACAGACCAGTTGCAAACGTTTCCTACAGAAGAAGCGGGCTATATTGTCAGATATATGAATGAAGAGAGTTCTCTACACTAAATAGAACAAACCAAAAACACCTGATTTGCTTTAGCGACGTTAGTGGGATCCTCCATGCTTGTCTGAGTGCTGTTAAGAGGAGGAGCAATTACATGTTCGACCTGCACATTGTAAAACAAATTTGGGTTGGAAATCATGGGTGGATAAAAAGGTGATTAGCTTGCTACGAACTAGCTGTGTAGATCCACAAAACGTTTCTTAGCCAGTACAACTTTTACAGATTGTGTCAACGTATTGTTAATAAAAGCTACCAGGGTAGTTCGTAGCATTAAAGACATAACAAGCAAAAATTTAAGTACTGTGTCTTCCCCATCGACGTTGCGTTTTGGTACGGTATCTTGACCAGCCCCAACCTCCCCGATGTCGTGGGCCTCTTCGTTGACCATGTACGCTTCAAGTGGGTCCTGACACAATCATAAGAACAAGAAACGGGGTTATTACATCTAGTAGCAGTCTAATATACACAAGTGTACGGCCAAAAAAACCCAGTTAATCTTAAGTTACTGATTATACCAGCTAGGTTGAATGTTACTGTGTTGTAGTTTATATGTGCTTCGCTAATCTTCCTCCTAACAATAAAGTATTGACTAACCAAAGATTACGTAGAGAAAAATTATAGGCAAATTACCATGTCCTCTACGCCGTCATTCAGGTTTGGATCCATAGCTTCGTGCTCTTCAGACCTGAGAGGCTCGGAGAAAATATCCTACCAAAATTGCATTCGCAGCAACTCAGTAAAATTCATGGTTATATTAAATGGACAGAGTTCTTGATAGGTACGGAGACAAGAAAGATATTACCTCATCACGAGATTGTCCCCTTTGTACACCAACCATATTTTCTCGAGTTTCCTAAAAACATAGGAGTTAGCAACAATGTTTGATACACAAACATGGTTTGCATGAGAACTATTGTCCTTTATACTTACTTGACGTGTATGAGTTGTCTCCTTGTTAGCAAAGCGCATAGCTTCCTGGATTATGTCGGACGCAACAAATGAGGATGTGTCTCCCCTCGGTACAGACGCTTTTCCGGTGTTATCGGGTTCAGCATCGACAGATTGTCGAACGTGAGTACGGGTGGAAGACTTGGTGATGGAGTCCGAAATTTCCTTCTGTAAGTTTCTCAGAAGGTCTTCCATCTTTTTCTGAAATAGGTTTTGCGAGTTGCATAGAGACAGAGCAAGGTCCTTTATTTGATCACCCATGTTGGATAGATCTGCAGATAAGCTGTTTTGACAATAGAGGCGACATACTCAGCATCGATCCCTTCGGTCGCAGGTTGTTTCCGATTAGCTCTTGCGGTTTTCCGATTGTTGTTCTCGTTGATGGCTTCGTCACGCATACGGCTAACATCAGCTTTGGTCGCACCACCTTTGAAATTTGAGTTAGAAAAAGAGAATCCTTCTCCAGCTGCCTTCACAAGATTGTCAACAAGCACATCTTCCTCGTCGTTTGACCCCACGTCTGGCTCGAAGTTCGGTAGTTCAGCACCATCAGATATGATGGAAACCACGTTTACCTGTAAAAAAATCAAAAGAATTAATACCAAAAAAAATGTGAGCAGAGTATTACGTGGTCAAGATACAATACCTTGCAAGCAGAATCAATGGAACGAATATGCCCCGTCTTGATACTTTTCTTCCCTTCCCTATCAACAACACCGGATTATTCGTCCTCTTCAGATTCTGCTTCGGATCCAGACGAAGCTCCATCTCTTACAACCCCCATGAGAGAAGGTACGGCTTTGATTAGCACAAGCTGAATTGACATCACAAACCCTTTGAACGCAATTGTATTCTGTGATAGAGATACTTCATTCCTCTCTTTAATACTGCTCATCAGCATATCGAAAGATGTGCGTCCCCAAGGATAAGACAGGAACTGATCAACATCTTTGATCTTCTCAGCGGCCGCATGTAAAATACGGGGGTTGTGGGAGGTTGGAAGGATTACGGCTGAGAGCAAGGCAAGAAGTGCGTACTCGATCATCATTCCTCTGTCAGTCACCGTCTTTCTTTTCAGCATTGTTACAACAGAGGAGACAGTGGCTTCAGTCATAGTCCCAAATAGCTCTCCCCAGTACGGCTTCTCCGATAAGATCTTCTTGCTCCTCTTCTTGCTATGCGGTGGGTATCTACGGCAATTGAGACCGGTGACTAGTGTGAATTCTCTGATTGAGAATCTAATTGGTTTCCCCGCAAAAAGAAACCACACTTCGTGCTTCTTACGAATCTTCAATAGACGGGAGAACAAGAATCGTCCAAGACAACCGGAAAAGGAAGGTTTCTGGGCGATTTCTATGAGTTTACCGAATGGCGATTCTCTGACGAACCGTACCTTTTCTTCTTCTAAAGCGTTGAGAATCTTAGAAATACAAGAGGGTTTGTGATAGGGTGTTATCCTAATGCCTAATGGTTCATCGCCCATCGCAAACATTCTGTCGGGGAAGGAAGGTGGAGGCGGATCGCCGTGATTTGTGTCCATTTAGGAAAGTACAAGAGAAGCAGAGAATTTGGAGGAAGAGAGATGAGAAGTGTCTGATTTGTAATCCAAGGCACGAACAGTTGCTTATAAGTAGAAAAGGGAGATGTGTCTATCCATTACCTCGATCGCAACGTTCCGAGGAATTTTTTTATTTAATTATATAAAATGAAATATATCGACTTGTCCAACACCAGTTAGGTTTCGTGTAGATTTGGATATCAGAAAAATGAGATACTCAAATAAGAAGTGGAAATCGTTAAAACCGAAGTGTAATATCGTATAGAGGTAAAAAAGTAAAAGGCACAAAAGTGAATTACACAAGAAGACAAGCAAATGGTACATAGCTAATATGCACTTTTTTCTTGTGTGTGCGATGCAATTACTCTAAAAGTTGTAACTAAATTTTTGAAGATAATCCTGAATTTGACCAAAAACATTCATAATCCTGAATTTTATTAATTATGTTAATTTTAATTTCTTAAGTTAAGAAACATCCAAATAAATTGTTTAGGTTTCGATCTATATATACCTCTTACGATAATATTTATTTTTGGACTACCAAGATTGTATTCATACATATGCCCCCATAATTATAATATCATTTTCGTACCACATCTAAGTGCTATTTTGTTCTAAAAATCCCCTAACTGGACTCTGAAATATTTAATTGCGATACAAGTATCGTGTAAGTGCAATATCATGAACCGTGAATATCCAAAAAATGTTGTGAATATGTACTTTTGAGCTAAATATATAAATCTTTGTATATATGCAGGACTCGGCACCCAACAACCGGCCTTTGCGTCACCAGTAATCTCTCAAACATTTCACCTACACTTCGATTGGAACAATGCCGTAAAGCCGAGCCATCAACCTTTAATCCCAGTGAAGGTATTCTCTGGAGTAACAAAATGTGCGTCGAGGCTCCAGATGCTGTTGGACAGAAAGTGAAGCTTGGAGTTGGCACTAAGTGCTCTAAGTTGGGACAAACCTCAGCTACTCACATGCATTTGTCGTTTAAGACAACAAGTAATGGTTCGTTGCTATGCCTTGATGTGGATGAACGTGACAACAGCATCGTCGCTAACCCTTGCAAGTGTTTGACCATGGATGCTTCTTGTGATCCAGCGAGCCAATGGTTCAAAGTTCTTTAAATTCTTTCTTATATGTTTTATTTCGGAGAAAATGCATCTGTAATCAAGACTACGTACGATCGATCATCATGTTCATAATAATAATTTCTTAAGTTCAAAAATCGAAATTTAATAATTGAAATTTTTGTGTCAAAATACCTAATGGCAGCTTAATCATCACAATTTCAAATATAGAGAAATGAAAATTGTAGTCAAGGAAAGGAAAAAAAATCATAAAATTACCTAACTAGATCTCGAGTTTTTGTTTTTATTTATTTTTATATAAACATTCTGTTTTCAATTCTAAATTGGTATATATTATAATATATATGTATCTATCAATTTTTAAAACAAAATAAGTTTATGGTATATTTTTTTCCTTTGAATAGATTGTTTCAAACTTTCATATGTATTTGTATCTTCTTCTATATATATATTTTCGGATTATTATTTCATTATAAAAATCACAACTATATATATAAATATTAGTAAAATATTATTTTATTTTCATATCCAAAGATATTGTAATATTTCACAAATTTAGAAAGTTTTTAAAAAATTAAACTTTTCGCTTCATAGATTTATATTATCGAGTAAATAATTAAACATTTAGTTTTTGTTTAATTTTTAAAATAAACTATATAGTTTAAAATTTGTTTTCATTGGTTTAAGGTAGTAAAGATTAATCATTATTAGATAATATGATTTTTGTTATTTAAAAAAAAAAATCTTATTATTTTAAAAGTTAACATCGACAAATATTTAAATAATTAACATATGGAAATATAGTACTACAACATTAAATTATATCTATTTAATTTATAATATCTATAAATATAATGGATCATCAATTGTTTAAATCATATTATTGATAGCCCAATAAAAATTTCTGGTATGCCCAAAATTTAAATGATAAGATTACAGATTAAATGTAATATGACTTTCTACGAATAGGTCCATTTTTAAAAAAATCACATATTAATCAAGATTGTGACTTCTGTTTTAATATATAAGATTTTTTTGCTATCCAGGTTAATACATGAACTAAATATTTTATTTATTTTATAACACTAACTTTTCGAACTTTGTATATTTTAATACTCAAATTTTGCTTCTTCTAAATAAAATTATTTATAAGTTTTAAATGAATAAGTTTGAAATTTTTAAATTTCATCCACAATTTAGTTACTTTCAATCATAAAACTTTGACAAAATTATAATTTTTAAAGACTTGTGAATTTTATCGGAAAATTCTGTTTTTTTTTTTTTTTGTAACACCGAACTTATATTAAAAAGCTCAAAAAGCAAGAAAGTTTACAACTGAAGGAGAAGATCCCGGAGAAATGCTCGACGGTAGAATGAAGCTAGAAAACATTACAAAACAACTAAAGATATCTAGGGGCGAGTCATGCACATCTTTTGTTTCCATGGCGATTGTTCGGAAGAACAATTGTTAGTTGAAAACAACGTTGATACACCTATAAATAAAGGTTGGAATGTCGATTAGCAAAAACTTTAGGTGAGAAGCTCCAGAACTGATGTGCCGCAGTCCACAGATCATTACATGGAACCAGCTCAGCATGGAGTTCAGGACGTTCTGAACATTTCAACCGAGGTTCATGTTTTTCACCGTACCAGACTTGACTTGGATCATGCCAGACTTGA
>NC_027756.1:47779490-47779732 GCF_000695525.1 Brassica oleracea var. oleracea | reverse complement strand
TGATGAGAAGTGGATCAGGAGTGGTGATTGTCCCTTCACCAAAGCCAAGAGAAGCAACCGTGATGTGTCTGATCAGAACGAGCTTCAGACTTATGCCAGCTTGGAAAAGATGTTGCACAAGGCGATTCATGTTGTCGGGCAACTCAAAAAGAAGGGAAACACCAACACTTCTTCTGCAACAAAACAACAAAGTAATTCTTCTTCTCCTTCAAATTCTGATTTGAAAACTAATGTGTTGTCTT
>NC_027756.1:47768606-47779394 GCF_000695525.1 Brassica oleracea var. oleracea | reverse complement strand
CAAAAACAGAAATCGTTGGTGACTTTGGAGAAAATTGAAACCGAGCCAGAAAAAGAAGACCCTTTACCAATTTTCGATGACTATGCACATGAACCGAAGGAAGAGTCAGGTGGAGAGCAAACATGTAGTCATAAAGAAGGATCTTCTTCCATTCACAAACCAGAAACTCAAGGTGAGCAACGTTCTGATTATGGTTCTTTTGCTTATAATCTTTTTCCTTTTAATGTTTCAGATTTGAGGACAAATCTTTTTGAAGTGGAAGGGAATGATATGCCGCAGTCCACAGATCATTACATGGAACCAGCTCAGCATGGAGTTCAGGACGTTCTGAACATTTCAACCGAGGTTCATGTTTTTCACCGTACCAGACTTGACTTGGATCATGCCAGACTTGAGAAAGATCATGCCAGACTTGAGAAAGATCATCCCAGAACAGACTTGACGTGGATCATGCCAGACTTGACTTGGGTGGTGAAGAAACCGAAGACAGACATGCATTCTCATCCGACGGACCATCCGGACAGTCCCGCAAGCGTCCTTATCGTTACCCCGTGCATCCATCTGGTTCGGATGAACCTGGACATTATCTGAAGGGCCATCTTTGACCAATCTGCATGGAAGACTGAGTCTTTGACTCATTAATTCAGATCTGGTCAAATTTGTATTTTCTATGCATTGTTTTCCCACATTTTCTTTAATTGTCTTTTACTACAAAACACTATAAATATGTAGTCCCTTTGATAAATAAAATCAGTTCAGTTTTGGTTGTTTATTTTGTTTCTTCTCTGAGTGAGAGAGAGAGAGTTCTTTAGCTAGTTCATTGGTGTGAACCGGCTTGTTGATTTGGTGGTCAGCCAATTCATCTTTGTGTGTTGTTTGGTGGTTAGCCAACACATTCATTCTTTCTTTGGTGGTTAGCCTTAGATCGTGGGTATATCAAGAGTCATTCTGCATCTCTTGACGATCCTTTCAATCCATCTCAGTTCCAGAAGTGTTGTTTGCCTTCTCGGATCATATCCAACACCCAGCTAAAGTGATCCTCCATATCTTAGGGTTCTTCAAGAACCGTATGCAACATTGAGAGTACGAAGCCCTATATGACTTGATGTGTCGCTGAAACAAGCACAATCAGCTTTAAACTCAACAAAGCTTATTGAAGAGACTAGGTGAATCTCAAGCTCTAGCTTTGCCTCCTAAGAGGCGCTTAGGATGAAGTTTAATAACAGAGCTGATGGATTCATTCGGTCCAAACTTCGGAACTCCACATTACTGTGTCGAGCCCTATAATTTGTAACCGATGGAAACCTAAGCTACGCATACAGTCATCGTACTCGTTCAACCAGAACATGTGTGAGCAAACATTGGATAAGAGGTAAAAAGCTTTGGGATGGTTAGATCTCCGTGCAACAACTCTGGTTTGAAGGTCGCGTAGATGACTATGTGAAGAGCGTGTAGATGACTATCGGAAAATTCTGTTTATTCATTCATTTTTGCAGTGCATTTACATAAACGTTCTTCCCTAACATTGTGTTTCAAATAGAGTGCGGTTTTTCAGAGCTGTAATGGAGCTTCAGATTGTAGGACTTATTCGCATGCCTCCGAAAAGATGTCCTGATTATGTGCAAATTAAGGGTGGCCTTTGGTTCCTAAGAATAGTCTCAATACTTCCATTTGCTTACATGATGACTAGATGACCCACATGTACACGTGGGTTTTTCTAAGAGCATGTCCATTAAGGATTTCTAAGTAAAATATCTAAGAGCATGATTATCCATGTTTCTTAAGATTTTAAAATTAATGAGGCATTTAACTAAATCAAAAATAAAGAAAATGCATGTTACCGATCCTTAACATAGGATTTCGGCAACCGATTACCAAAGGGGTTTTTAACCCACGTGTCACCAAACCGTGCATTTGTAATTTTTTTTCTCTCTTTCCTCGTCTTCTCCGTATCCTTTCTTTTCACCATCTCCAGACCCGTCTCTGCTTCCCTCCTACCTCCTTCCATCTCCTTCAATCTCCACTCGATCTCCTCTTCCATCTCCATCTCCGCCGCCGCGTCTCGCTTCGTCCGTAACGTCGCGGTTACTGACGACTTCTCAGTCAAAGAAGACAGCATCTTCGCTGATGACGACGCTCCTCCCCCAATCCTTCTCTTCTGACCTCAAGCTCTTCGTCGGTAACCTTCCCTTCAACGTTGACAGTGCTCAGGTTGCTCAGCTCTTCGAGAGCGCCGGAAACGTCGAGATGGCTGAGGTATGACTTAAATTGAGTTATGGATTTTTGAGAATTGAGATAAAGATTGAATCTTTTGTGTTGTTGTTGTTTGAGATTGATTTTACCGATTGTTCGTTTTGTTGTCTTTGTTAGGTATTCTATGACAAGGTGACAGGGAGAAGCAGAGGTTTTGGGTTTGTGACTATGTCTTCAGCCTCTGAAGTTGCGACAGGGAGAAGCAGAGGTTTTGGCGCTGGAGAGTTTGTTTGGGGAGCAAGGGAAGGTTGTTGAGGCTAGAGTCATCTACGACAGAGACAGTGGTAGTTCGAAAGGTTTTGGGTTTGTGACGTACAACTCTGCTCAAGAGGCCCAAAATGCCATCAGAACTTTAGATGGTGCTGTAAGTATCTTTCCTTTTCTGACACTTACAGTGGGATAAATGGAACTGCTCTTGATATGCTTTTACTTGTGCTATATGTAGGATTTGGACCGGAGGCAGATTAGAGTCTCTGAAGCTGAGGCTAGGCCTCCAAGGCGCCAGTTTTGAGCACCAATCTATGGCTTCCTATTCTCTGGAGAGGTATGACTCAGTTGGCAGATACTGAAAAATACATAGCTCAAACGTTTAAGAAGAAGCTCTGTTTAAGTTTCTTGTGTGATGTCTTCTTTTCTAAGCAGGTAACTTGACACAAGAGGAGGCACACGAGTCACAGACGGAAGAAACTGTCTTGTGCTGCTGACAGAGGTGAGTACACGCTTGTGTAATGTCTTGTACTTGTATGTTTCTGTCCCACAGATTGATAATCATGCTTGTGTAATTCGTGTGTCGTTGGTTGTAACATGTAGAGGCGAGAGCACGCTTGTTTAATTTTTTTTTAAGAACCCTTAATTAAGAAACCAGCATTGGAGCACAAAATCTATAGGTTTCTTAACTAAAGCTCTTAACTACTTTTAATTACTTAAATAATCACTAAAAAACCCTTAAGGGTTTCTTTGGTTAATCATGCTCTAACATTTAAAAAGAAGAAAAATATGAAAAAGGATGACAGAGAACAACAATCGCTTCTGGTTTTAGAGTCTTTTAGGACCTCTCTTTATACTGTACTGCCACTTGTAGCTTTGTTATAGATTTAATTTTTAACATTTAATTACATAATTCTCATAATTGAAATATTACTATATTCTATCTTTAGATATTTTTTTTTTTTTGAAAGAATGTTAAATTTTATTCAAATCAAAAAAACTGTTTTACAGAGTTTCACTGCTTCATTTCTACAAAACTTTATGAAGAGATAAACTACTTCACTTCTCCATTAGCTTCTACTAAACCAAACCTCCATAGTCTTCTCATGTTTTCCTCCATTTCTTCTTCTTAACGAGGTGATTCTATTTCTTATCAATTTATCAAGCTTTGCGATCAGGCAAGAGGATGGTTGAGAAGATTCACCAACTCTTCTTCTATTTCTCTCCTGCCAAATAGCATGGGCTACAACTTGAAAACAATATCTCAGTAGAAAAGTCTTAACTCTCCCATTTAGACCATTCACTACATCTTGAATCACACTATTCCATTGATAAGGTCTTCTAACTCCCGCTATATCCTTAATGGTCTCATACCAGACTTCTCTTGAGTAAGAGCACTCGAAAAATATGTGATCTCTAGTTTCTGCCGCCATTTTGCATAGCCAAAAAGTAGATATAGCCTGAGGATTCCATCTCAATACTCTGTCTCCCGTTGCTAATCTATTATGAACAGCTATCCAAGTTAGAAAAGAGAACTTTGGAGTGGCTCCAGGAAACCATAATCCCTTACTCCAAGTCACTTTCTGCGATTTCTCCCTGATAAGATTCCAAGTTTGAGCTGTGCTAAAACTTTCTTTGAAATCCCCATCCTCCTGCTTCCAGAGACTCACATCTTCCAACTGATTAAGACCTTTGTTTTGTAGATCAGTTACTTCTTGATCAATCAGTTGAAGAGTAGTTACTCTATGTCTCCTTGCTCTATATCTCTGAACCGCCCATTCAACTGTGGCATTTATAGGAATGCCCAAATCCATACTTCCTCTTTCTCCAGTTACTTCAATCAAAATTCCCAGAGGCGACCATTTCTCATACCAAACAAAAGATGTGGAGCCACTATTTATCTCCACCCTATACATCTGCGCAGCAACAGGTCTGAGCTTCAGTAACTTTTTTCACATCCAAGATCCCAAGTAACTTCTCTCCTTAACACTCCAAAAAGAGCCCTTCCTTATAAGATATTTTCAAATCCACTTTACCCACAGTGAAGATTTCGCTGAAAGAATGCGCCAGATTAACTTCAAACATGACACTTTATTCGCTTCAGTCAGATTTTTCAATCCTAAACCTCCTTCATCTTTTGGCTTGCATACATCCTTTCAAGCAATCTTTTCTTTCTGCGTAGACAACACCGGCCCAGACCAGAGAAACGCCGCGCAGATGCTATTGATTTCTTGTATACACTGATTTGGTAATCTATAAGACGACATCCAAAAGTTTGTGATGCTATATAATACAGAACCAATCAGTTGGAGCCGACCAGAAAAGGAGAGGTGCCTCGCAGTCCATGAGGAGATCCGAGCTCTAATCCTCGAGGTAAGTGAGCTATAATCATGAGCATTCATTCGCTTGGTTAATAGTGGAAGGCCTAGGTATCTTCCCGGAAGGGATCCAGCTTCAAACGGAAATTGATCAAGTATAGCAGCACTATCTTCTGCTTTGACTCCAGCCAGATATAGAGTTGATTTTTCCAGACTGATAGATACACCTGAAATGGTTGCAAATTCCTGAAAAACTGCGAGAATGCCTTCTATAGATCTCTTCTTCCCATCTGAGAAAACCAAGACATCATCAGCAAAACAAATATGTGTCAAACCCAGCTCCTTGCAGTAAGGATGATACCCTATCCTCTTCTCAACTGCTGCTTTGTCTAGGAGTTTAGTCAGGACTTGCATACAGATGACAAAAAAATAGGGTGATAACGAGCAGCCTTGACGCAGACCCCGCTTACTATTGAAATAGCCAGCCAATTCCCCATTTACCTGAACTGAAAAGGAAGCCAGCTCTATACATTTCCTTATCCACAGTATAAATTTCTCCGTGAAATTTAAAGCTTCCAAGACATATAACAAGAACGTCCACTGCACAGAATCAAAGACCTTCGAGACATCAATCTTTACTGCACATCTCTCCGAAACAGAATCCTTGTGATAGCTTTTATCAAGTTCAGACGCTAAAAGGACATTTTCCATCAAAAGTCTATCCTTCACAAACGCCGATTGATTCAAAGATATGAAAAGAGGGATGATTATTTTCATTCTGTTGGCTAATAGTTTGGATATTACTTTGTAGATTACATTGCAGCAGGAGATAGGGCGATAATCTTTCATATAAATGGCATCATTCTTCTTTGGTATTAGTGCCAAGATGGTTGAGTTGATTTCCTTTGGCAAAAATCCTGTATCGAAGAAGGATTTAACTGCGGTGACAAAATCCCCTCCGGTAATCCCCCAAGAAGCCTTGAAAAACTCACTCGTGTAACCATCCGGCCCTGGAGACTTTTCAGTGGCCATTGAAAATACAACCTTCTTAACCTCCTCCGCTGTTACTTCCCTCAATAGCATACTTCTGTCTTCCTCAGAACAGTCATAATTCAATAGAGATTTCAACTCCGCCACATTAACCCCTCTGTAATCTGCTGGAATATGAGTTAAGAAATTATAGAAATGCTCCACTGCTTCCTTCTTTATGTCTTCCTGATTATCAACCACTGATCCATCCAGCCTGTTGATCTCTCTTATGGCATTTCGAACTTCCCTTACTTTAGCAGCTCTGTGAAAACTCTTATTATTTCCATCACCCACATCGAGCCAATGGATTTTTGCTCTCTGACTCGTGACCTTTTCCTCCAGAGTTGAAATCAGATATTATTCAATAAGGTTGCTCTAACAGATGTGTTTGGAGTTTTTGAATTGGTTTTCTTATGTGGGTTCACATAATATTAAAAGTAGAATTGATATGAGCACAGACGAGATCTCAATCTAGACAAGTAGTCAACTAATTATTTTCAATAAGACTGAAAAAACGGATTAAAAACTAAGAACTTTCAAAGCTGGAAGATTCTTATGCTAAGTCAACGAGACTTATGGCCTGACTGGTTTTTCCGCTACGACCCGCAAACGCAGCTTTGACGGTTGGTAGCGGTAGAGAGCGTTTCGAAACAATCATACAAACCGCTATAAATCGCTCTGAACTGCTTCGAATCTCTTAAAATCAAAAGCTGGTTCCAGTTATCGTTTGCGGTTGCGGGTGGAAAAATAAATATAAAATTATTTTCAAAAAAAATTTAAAATTAAAATTTTTAAAATTAAAATATTATAAATAAAAATATATACATATTTTATATATTAATTAAAATTCACAAACAATATCATAATTTACTTTATAAAAACTTTAAACTAACTATTTATTAGAATTTTTAAACATTTATATACACACATATAAAGATATACACATATATAAAATGAAATAAATTTTTTTTGAAATTTTTTTAATATAAATCTTGAAAACAAATTTTATTAAAATTATATCTTTCATCTAATTTAAATTTTTTATAAATAAACATAATATTTTTATAAATCATATTATACTGATAATTATTATATTTTATTACAATAGTATGTTTTATATATTTTTTTAATGTTATAATATGTTAATATGAATAATTTATTATTAAACCGCTGCAATATCTTATAATCAACCAGTCATAAATATCCCGCAAACGCAACAATTTTCAAACTTTGTACCAGTCATACAAAACGCTTAATAACGCTTGAAACCGCAACCATTTGCATCCGCAACCGCAACGTCTGCGTTTAAACCAGTCGGGCCATTAATAAGTAATATTGACAGCTTTGTCCGTGAGAATGCCAAAACCTCATGAAATTATCGAAAATACTCACATGATTAGTATTACAAGGTTTTTGATTCATGGGTCCATACACTATCGAAAAAATATATATCATGTAAATTAGCTCTTCTCAGTTCTCACGAGTATATTTGAACATGTAGCCTCTAAAAGCATCATTATCCCTAGACCCTTTAAAGGGTTTTTTATTTAATTTTTTAAAGTGTAAAAGTGAGTTAAGAGACTTAGAAAGAGATTTGAATATTTATGTGGTTTATTGCAAGTCTCTTAATTATGGTTCTTAAAAAAATTTATAAAACATTTTCAACACAAGTTTGTTTTTAGAGATCATAGTTGTTGATACTCACACATGTACACAAAATAATATAGGAACACAGGTAAATGTATACATAAAAGGAGACGGAATCATCATTATATATATATATATATATATATATATATTATAACTTTGTTTGTAGACATCATTACATATATTTAGCTTTTGAAGGTTATGTATATGTCACAACACGAAACAAACACACACAACATCTATCTATCTACGGAAGCAAGAAATGGTACTCACAAAATGGACAAGCACTTCACAATCACTCCCAGTATGGTACTTGTGAGACTTTAGACTTTCACTCTGCTCTTGGGAACGCATCGATGCTCCTTAGAGCCTGTTGCACACCCATCCTAGCAGCTTCCCTCAAATACCAATACTTGAAAAACTAAAATTCAAAGAGCAACATCATTTGAATTACGGTGGTTACATAAATAAAAAAAATGGAGAGAAACCCATACAAGTAATCAAATGGATAGAAAACACATCAATGAAGTTAAAATTCAAATACTATTTTACAGCATCTCTCTACTGAGCTTCATAGGAAACATGAAAAATAAAATCATTCACTGGTATTCTTAGGACTAACCATAGCAGTTACAAGGCTTTAGATTTAGTAGTATGGTACTACTAGTACCTATCAAATCCGTGAAGAAGCACCACAAGACTTGACTCTTTCCTCACCAGTGGCGTCACGCAACTGCTCATGATTCTATCTTCCGAGAAGCTAACCTACACGTTTCCAAATTACAATAAATGATCATAAAGAGTTATTGATTCTATGTCAACGTGTAAGAAGAAGAAACATTCACTTTTACGGGAAGCCTCTCGATTCAGAGCAAACGTGTCTTTGATTCTCTCAACATCTCTCGGCAGAAACGTCGGCAATTTTGCCGTCGCTGCCACTTTGAACGGACGTTTCAACATCGGCCGATCAATCTGCGCCGCATCGTTAAGCTTCTTGCTTCGTCCGTCGTCGTGTCAGAGCAAGCGACGCTGCTTTCTTTTAGCGATTGGTAACTCGAACAGCGTAGACGATTGATTGCTTACGAGAACCATTCATCCTTCCTGTCAAAAACATTACAAAATTGATTCTTTTACTAATCGATTCAATAATCAATTGGATGATTTTCGATTTCTCTACACCAATCAACACAGATATATATACTTTTGAGGATTTTTACTCCGAAGCAGTATGTGAGATCATTGAGAGTGAGAAGACTACATCAATTTTTCTCTATCAAACTTCACAAGGGTGAGCCAATTCATATAAACAAAAAAGCACAAAACTTTCAGCATCAAATGATTGGACCAGAAACAGAGGATAACAGAGTAACCAATTACTATCTTCTTCGTTCTCATGAGCTAACTGAGAGAGAGAAATCAAAACCTCTTTGAAAAGAATGGATTCAGGAAACGGGCTGTGACTTCGTCAGGTCTCGAGGAGAAGCTGTGGCTGTCGTCTTTCTTGCTTTTCTTCTTCTTACAGACGAAGACGCGTGGAGGAGTGACTCCATTTTGAAGGAAGCATGAGAGAAGTGAGATGGAGAAGAAGAAGCTACAGGGGAAAGGAAGGAAAAGAGACCGTCTCTTGTGTACCCCAATAAGAGACGGTCTTTATGATAATTGATATTTTATTTTATTTATCTAAACTATGAAAACAGGAGTACATTTTGTACTTAGTCCTACCTTTTTCACAATATTTACCAACATATGCTATTGACATTAAATTCACTGTTTCCTTTTTTTCTAAATCGAATTGTTTTCCTTATTTCCTAAACTGAGAAACACGTTGGGTGAATTATTACACCATAAAATTTCAAAGATCATTACTAAACCACATGCTAACACTTTAATACCAATCGTTTTATACATAAAATAAAACCCAAACGTTTTGTCATTTTTTTTTTTTTTGTCAACAATTTTGTCTTATTACTAAACCATCAATTACAAACATTACTAAACATTTATATTACAAAACAATCAAACTACAATTTCTGGTTACCTTCATACCGTTGTATATACCATTATAAACCATCGAGAAAAATTGTCATACTTTCTTAGTTCATCGCATCAGATTAGTAGTTTTGGTCTGCAGATCAAAACCAGTTTATTAGATAGATACAAATATATGTCATACATTAAGATCATAGTTTTTATCAGTATTACTAGAAATCATGTAATTCCACGACAATACTAACTTACACAAAACAATTTTTTCAATATAAATTGTTTAATTCAAAATCAAAACTATTCATTTATTATTTTCCAAAACAAGTTACCTTAGAAAATATATTCCTATATTTAAGCAAATACGATATATATCACTAAACTACCACAAAATCCTTATGTGGTTATTGATCTTGCAATCACGTCAAACATTTATTATTAACCTAAAAATAATTACCTTTCATAATATATTCCTATGATTAAGCAATCATCATAAAATTCGGTATCAATCAACTACCACAACATTGTTTTTGTTCCTAATCTTGCAGATCAGGTAAAAAATCTTATATTTAACAACCTCAATTCCATAAGCAACTAACAAATGGATCTATTTTGAAATAAAATCGTGGAGTATATTCTAGGATGCATACAAAAATTTCACAACTAACAAAATTTTAGCTATTAATATGCGATTGTTTCAACCCTTTCCTTACTAGCTATTAATTTGATTTGTTTTTAGGTCCATTATTTTTTGGGTTACAAATGATACTAATTTTAATATCATAACCAAATAGCCCAAATCAATTATTCTAATAAGCTTTGTTAGTATGATTACTAGAGATATATATTTTAAGGTTACTTTTCCAATCTATATTATTAAAAGAGAAGTACCCATTTGAAAATGTTTTTATTTCATTAATTAAACTCCATTTTTTTTTACTTGTCTTTTTCAGTTGCATTTATGAAATATCCTAAAACGAATAAAACTGCCTAATTTATTAGTTGTCTTTTCAGTTACATTAATGAAATATGCTTAAATGAATTTAAACTTCCTATTTTATTGTTTGTCTTTTTCAGTTACCTTAATGAAATATTCTTAAATAAATTTGGACATAATGTCATTTAATCAACCAAAAAAACTCATGAGTTATCCTTATGTGCATAATTTTAATAACGGAGATTTTTAAAAACGTGCATCATTAAAATGTTACCTAAAACATGCAGCACTAATATATAACATGCATCAATAAAACTAAAATTTGACTCACACAATTGTACGGATATTATTTTCAGTTGATTAAATTTAAAAATAATTATTTATTCAAAAAATATTTAAGAATGGCTATGTTTT
>NC_027756.1:47730606-47768480 GCF_000695525.1 Brassica oleracea var. oleracea | reverse complement strand
TTTATATTTTTTATTATTTAATTATAATATTTTCATTTTATATTTGAAAGATAAATGAATTTTCTTTCAAACAATATTTTTGTAAATGTATTTTTTTAAAAATAATCAATTAAAATTGTTATTATCATTGAATATCATTATTTTTGACATAATTTGAGTTTTCGTTTACATCAAAACTTATCATATTTTAGGATAATTTTAATTTGAAATGTAATTTTCATATTTTTCAAACAAATTCTAAAAATATTTTTTAAATATTTTGTTATAATTGTTAAAAAAAATATTGAGTTGCATTTCAAATAAAAAGGTAAAGATATTAAAAATATTCTAATTAAAATATGTAAAATTTAATATAGTTTTAAGGAAATGGTCAAAATAAAAAAATTACACATAAAATAATCATGATTTTTGTTAACTGGGTGGATCATTATTTCTATGATATCGCACACGAAAGAAAAAATTCTGTTTTTAAAATTATCTAATTAACTCTATACTCATTTTTATATATTTTTTATATGATATCACACATTCGTAAAAAAAATAGATAGTTTAAGATGCAAAAAAAAATATTTACTTAATGAATACAATATGAACGAATATTACAAATACATCATTTAATAAAATAAATAATTAAAAACTGAAAATTCATATCCGCGCTGGCGCGCGGGTCAGGGTCTAGTTGGTTTTATTGTTGCTATCAAATTTGTTTTGGAATGCTATATAAGAAAAAATTAAATAAGATATAAATCACAATATTTATATTTTATTTTTAATAAAACTATTAAACATCAACTAAATGTTCTAATATTATATACTTTATGTTTTGTTTACCAAGCAAAAGAAAAGATTACAATATAAGAAAAATACAACCTCATTTTTTATAGATATACACTAAACAAAATAAACAAAATGACACCAATGTCAGAACTCAATAACATATAAAACAATAACATGAATGTCATTAAAATTACAAACAAAATAAACAAAATGACACCAATATCAGAACTCAATAACATATGAAACAATAACATGAATGTCATTAAAATTACAAAAATATATAATCAAAAGCTAGTTTGTAATTAAACTAAGAGACTCGTTAAGATACTTGGATAAAGATGTTCCAAGTGTTTGGGAGACTTTTATCAAGCTACTATTAAATGGATCGTTAAAGAGTATTGGGCTACGGCGAATAAAACAAAATGGGCTTAGAGTTGAAGAAAGTGAGGCCCATATTGGTCGTCGCTACATGATATCTTAAACTCGCCACGTGTAAGTCAACTTAGCCACTGAGAATTCTCCAGATTATGCGAGTCCATCTGACAAGTCTACGGTGTTAATAAAAGAACTGTCGGAAAATTAACAAGAACAGAGACAAAAAAAAATATGATAAGCCTTGGATTTCAACCAAGCACCGCCGGTGTTCTATCGGCATCGGTCAACCGCGCCGGATTTATCAAACGGAGCGGTTTGACTAAACCGAGAAGAACCGCCCGGTTCGGGACGATGGCTATGGCGGCTTCTCCTCTCGAAATCTGCGTCAAAGCTTCCATCACCACACCCAACAAGCTCGGAGACTGTTAGCTCTCTCTCTCTCTCTCTCTTGACGGAATCTTTAAAATGTGGATGAAAAGCTGCAATTTTTATTCGTCCTATGCTTAGTTGTCCCTTGCAGATAGATACTTAAAGCATTTTGTGTTTAACTTAACTTGTGCTTAGACTGTTTCTTAGTTTAGAAATGTATATAAAAATACAAACTTGATTGCTTCTCTGTCTAGTTTTGATGGTTAATTTTACTTCACGAGTGAGTATATGCATAATTTTTTTGTTTGGTAGGCCCTTTTTGCCAAAGGGTGTTGCTGACTATGGAGGAGAAGCATGTACCTTATGACATGAAAATGGTGGATTTGAGTAACAAGCCTGAGTGGTTAGTGCTTTGGGATCTCCTTTTAATTTGTTTGAAGTTCACATGATTCTTGATTAATGGCGCAGTGGTTTCCTTAATTCTCTAAATGTGTTGTATCTTGTTCAATGTTTCCAGGTTCTTGAAAATTAATGCAGAAGGTAAAGTCCCGGTGGTGAAGTTTGATGAGAAATGGGTTCCGGATTCTGATGTCATAACACAGACTTTGGAAGACAAGTACCCTGAGCCTCCTCTAGCAACCCCACCCGAAAAGGCTTCAGTGTAAGCATTCCTCTTCTTTGTTCTTTCTCAGATTGTTATGAAGTGTTCTTGACTCAAAAACATGTATCTTCCACTTAAGAACGTTTATGTCTGCAGTGGGTCGAAGATCTTCTCCACGTTTATCGGTTTTCTCAAGAGCAAAGATCCAAAAGATGGAACTGAGCAAGTTTTACTGGATGAGCTTAGTACATTCAACGACTATCTCAAAGAAAATGTAAGCTCTTTCTGTCTTGATGATCTCTTCCATAACTTAAGTCTTCGAGTCTATGTTATATCTTTGCTAACTTCGGAACGCTCTTTAGGGAACTTACATAAACGGAGAGAAGATATCAGCAGCGGATTTGTCCTTGGCACCAAAGTTATACCACATGAAGATTGCACTTGGACATTTCAAGAACTGGTCTGTTCCAGATTCACTTCCTTTCCTTAAATCCTACATGGAGGTAATAATGCCCTTTTAAAATCCTCTTTGCGATCAGTTTCTTTTCATTAGGCTTAACTAATAACCATACTGATGATGATGGTTTTGTTACAGAATGTGTTCTCGAGGGAGTCATTCAAGAATACAGAGGCGCAAACAGAGGATGTGATTGCTGGTTGGAGACCAAAGGTGATGGGTTAAGAGAGCAAAAGGTTTTAGATGTTGGACCTCATCACTCAAGTCAAGGGACCGATCATCTTCTCTCTTACTTTCTTCTAGTACAATGTAAAAACATAATAATAATAATCAAATCTTCTTCAAATGTTGTTAACAATAAGTATGTGGCGCGCCAGAGCAATAAACACAGACTATACAGTGAATGAAAACTATATTGAAACTGTGCTACATACACACTAGTGGAGATTAGCGTCATCATCATCTGCTAATTATTATTACCGTGATCAAAAATATTTACCGCCAGTAATTAGATAAGAACATGAATAATTACAGAACTGCCCTTCTTTCATCTAATCCTCTGCTTTCAGTGACCTCCGTTTTACTCGGCGGCTTATCTTTGTTTTCCTGGGAAATTCAAAAACTTTTCTCGCCCCCAGATTTTCTCGGGGCTTCTGCCATGATTCTCCAGACGGGTTTCTCTCTACCCACGACTACTACTACTACAACGTTTCTGTCTCCCTGTTCTCCTCACCGGCTAAACACTCTGTTCTTCACTCACCGACGCCGTCGATTAGTTTCTCCGTCATGTTTCTCGAAACGTAGATTTTCCCTGTGTGGTACGTTTCTTCGCTATTCACCTCGAAAGTCGAAACCTTTATCCCTATTTAATTCGAATTCATCTTCTTCTTCTTCATCTTCTTCTCTTCAGTTGCTGCTGCTTCAGGAAGTGATGTCTTTACTTCTCCTGAGACATCCAAGAGCTTTGATTTTGCCTCTGAGGAGAAAATATACAAATGGTAAAAAACTTTCTGCTGATTTATTTGGAGTTTTCTGAGTTTGGATGTTAAAAAAGTAGAAGGCTTTGTTTTGTGTGTTAATTCTGATGATTCGTGGGTGTTTAGGTGGGAGTCGCAAGGGTACTTCAAACCAAGTTTCGACCAAGGAGGAGGCAAACCTTTTGTGATACCAATGCCACCTCCTAATGTCACTGGCTCCCTCCACATGGGCCATGCCATGTTTGTTACTCTTGAGGTTGTGGAATAATTTGACAGTCATTTGGGTATTCAGTTTATGTTTTTTTTTATAAAAAAAATTCAAGTTTCTTTAGTGTAGCTTTAGCTCTTGTGTTGCTTTTTTTTGTTTGATATATGTCTTTGCCAGTTTGTTAGGCGCTTTCAGTTGATTTGCGTGGTCGATTCTTTAGTAATGACATGCTGACATGCTCTGTCACATGCTTTTTGTGTGCATTAGCTGTGTTAGGCTATGGTTCTGCTATTCTCATCATTTTTGTTTTTTACAGGATATAATGGTTCGATATAATAGAATGAGAGGGAGGCCAACACTTTGGCTTCCAGGGACTGATCATGCTGGTATTGCCACTCAGGTTCATTTCCCCTTTTTAAAGTTCGAGATGTTCATGTTATTTATATTAGTGTTTGCGTGTTGTTTTCTGCTCACTTTGCTTTATCTCTTCTTCCCACTCCACTGCTCTCGTTCATATACCAAATACCAATCTCCCACATTCTCTTTATTAAAGTCCTTTGTTGTAGATATGTTTTGTACAGTTTGTATTTGCGTTGTTTGGTAAATGTTTCTGATGTATATTACTGAAGCTACAATATCTTTGTTTACAGTTGGTCGTGGAAAAGATGCTAGCATCAGAAGGCATTAAGAGAGTGGAGTTAGGTAGAGATGAGTTTACCAAAAGAGTCTGGCAATGGAAGGAGAAGTATGTTTTCTTACTTCAAAATATCTATTTGAAAAATATTTTTATTATACTCTGGCACTGTTTCATTCTTCGTACAAGTCATAGAACTTCTGAAAGATATGCAGTATTTCAGGAGAAAATTCCTGTACCTTTCTTGTTTACTATTTCAAAAGAAGTGCTTTCATTAAAAGATAAAATTCACAGTTTTTGTATACGTTAATGGTAAGGCTGGAATTATAGTTTGTGCTTTTTTTCTTCTCAGGTATGGTGGAACCATCACAAATCAGATTAAGAGACTGGGTGCTTCTTGTGATTGGAGTAGAGAGCGCTTCACTCTTGATGAGCAATTGAGTCGTAAGGCGTCTTTCTATAGTTTCCATATCTTTTAGATGGTGATTCTAAACGCGAAATTTAGTTGGTGCACAAAGTAGTCTTAATATGATTTTGAGTGGTATTTTTAGAACCATAAAGTAAAATATTATGCAGTTTCTAGGTGGCTCTTCAAGTTTCTCGCTGCTCTTATATCTTGAATTCATTCTGTACATTCCTTGACTATCCTTTACGCTGAATTAGGAGCTGTGGTCGAGGCTTTTGTGAAGCTTCATGACAAAGGGTTGATATACCAAGGTAAGCTATTATTACATGTTTTGATTTCTGTTGTCGTAGCTGTAAGTAGTGATGTGATGTACTCACACGAAGTTTGGTGTTTTTGGCATTTCCAGGATCTTACATGGTCAACTGGTCCCCTAATTTACAGACTGCTGTTTCAGACTTGGTATGTGGTGTATCTTATCTCAAACTCTGCTGTTTGCTTACCTTTTCTCTTTCTAGAAGTAATTGGCTTGTTCTTACCAGGAAGTAGAATATTCGGAGGAACCTGGATTTCTATACCATATTAAGTACCGTGTTGCTGGAAGGTACTGTCCAACTACCAGTACTGCCTTACTTCATTTTTAATATTCTCTGCTCTTTAAAGAATTCACAGAAGCATTTGTATATAGTTTGAAAAGTACCGAGGCTTTAGATTATGTGGTATGATCATTAAAACTTGGAACACAACTTTAGGCTCATAGGAGTTGCTTCGGCAGTAGTTAACTATCACATGTGCTAGTAAATTATTCTTGGAAGGTTAGTGACTACGTTTGTTTTAGTTATGGAAATGACTAATTTGATCTTTCCTCGTATAGTCCTGATTTTCTTACTATAGCAACGACACGTCCAGAGACATTGTTTGGTGATGTGGCCATTGCCGTGCATCCTGAGGTTGGTGTTTATATTTCTCTTATGTATATCTTTTTCTAATCGTTTCCTATAATAGGTTCTCTTTCACGGGCATCGTTTGAGCATTAATGTTGTGCAATGTGTTTGGCATCTGACAGGATGATCGTTATGCTAAGTATGTTGGTCAGACAGCAATTGTACCTATGACATATGGTCGTCATGTGCCAATTATTTCCGATAAGGTGAACTCAGATCTACTGCCTATGCTCTCTTTGTATTGTCTTTAGGATCAAGTATCTTTTCCTAAACTCAACAAGGAAAAGGCTACACTTGTTTTTTTCTTTCTTTTCTGTTCTCATGCCTTTCTCATCAGTATTTTTTCTTTTGCTGGAGTTCAGTAACTCAGAAGAGAGAAACTGAAGTGACCTCATCAGTGTTTTCTGTTTACCGTGGCAGTATGTTGATAAGGACTTTGGCACTGGTGTTCTGAAGATAAGTCCTGGGCATGATCACAACGATTATCTTGTTGCAAGGAAGCTAGGTCTCCCCATTTTGAATGTGATGAACAAGGATGGAACGCTAAATGACGTTGCTGGCTTGTTTTGGTAAATATTTTGATTTCAAAGCTGCATTAGTTTCACCATTATGCAATTGAAGACCTGATATTTCTTCTTAACGTCCATGGAACCTTAACATGCATTGTATTTTCAGTGGCCTTGACCGGTTTGCGGTGAGGGAGAAACTATGGGCAGATCTTGAGGAGACAGGTTTAGCTGTTAAAAAGGAGCCTCATACTTCACGAGTTCCAAGATCTCAGCGTGGTGGAGAAGTATTTTTCTGCTCACCCGGTATCAATTTTCCAGTTCGTTAGAAGTTCATATAATTTATCATGCATGGTTTAACTGGTGTTTAGGTTATTGAGCCACTTGTAAGCAAACAATGGTTTGTCCACATGGATCCTTTAGCTGAGAAGGCTCTTCTTGCTGTTGAGAAAAAAGAACTTACCATCATACCTGAGAGATTTGAGAAGGTATGCAAACGACTAGTTGTGTGCTATTAGTTGCTGAGCTGCTCTCTGTCTTTTTCTCTTGTCAATTTAGCAAATTCATTGCATACTTCTGCTTTGGCTTATATTATTTTTCATGTCGGCGCTTGCAGATATACAATCACTGGCTGACAAATATTAAGGATTGGTGCATAAGCCGGCAGCTGTGGTGGGGGCATCGCATACCAGTTTGGTATGTGGTTGGAAAGGATTGCGAGGAGGACTACATAGTTGCCAAAAATGCTGAAGAAGCCCTTGAGAAAGCTCATGAGAAGTATGGAAAAGATGTTGAGATATATCAGGATCCAGATGTTCTTGACACCTGGTTTTCCAGGTTAGTTGTATCTGTTTGGAGACGATTCCTCTCCCTGTGCTCCATTGCTATAGTAATAGTCTCTAGTTTAATCATGTGAAAATTTCAGGTTCTCCGAAACAGACTTTGAATTAGTGATTTTTATTTAACGACCTATATAACTTACCTAAGATGTTTCTTTCTGTAGCTCATTGTGGCCATTCAGCACCCTTGGCTGGCCTGACGTATCAGCGGAGGATTACAAAAACTTCTACCCTACAAATATGTTAGAAACAGGGTATATTCCTTTCTTCACTGGCTGCTACTATCAGGGCTAATGTTAATGCTAGACTCTTCATTAGTAATGTAATCTTTTAGGACCAGCACAATTTTTCTGTTACCAAGAAGGGATGTCTTAAATTACGTGAAACCCAGAAAGAAAATGCGTGTTTGTTGCAGTTGCTTTTTTTTTTAATTCACTTTACTTCTTCCAAATAACTATTCTCCTTTTGATTGGACAGGCATGACATACTATTTTTCTGGGTAGCAAGAATGGTTATGATGGGAATAGAATTTACAGGGACCGTTCCATTTACTCATGTCTACCTTCACGGACTTATACGGGACTCTGAAGTAAGTTTTAAGTTTTGCCTGTTCTAGTCATTGTGTGTATACTCAAGTTATGATCGATAGGCTTTTCATATCCTTATCTGTCACTTCTCTCTTTATGCTACTAAATGATAAATTAACTCAAGGGAAACTAGTATTATCGCCATGTAGTTGACCAGATTATTTGGAATTTTTCAGGGGAGAAAAATGTCAAAATCTCTAGGGAATGTGATTGATCCGCTTGACACAATCAAAGATTTTGGCACTGATGCTCTGAGATTTACGATTGCACTAGGAACTGCTGGTCAGGTTTGATCTCTACTTCTCTAGTGTGTTTAGCTAGCTGATCCCTTTTTCTTTTGTTTTTTTTGTATTTACGTCTGCTTTCCTTTCTATCTTTTCCCCGTTACCCTTTTTATTAGGATCTGAACTTATCTACTGAGAGGTTAACTGCAAATAAAGCATTCACCAACAAACTATGGAATGCTGGAAAGTTTGTGCTCCAGAGTCTGCCTAGTCTCAGCGATACATCTGCTTGGGAGAATCTGCTGGCCCTCAAGGTTTGCTTGCTTTTCCATCTCCATAACTTAGAATAGTTGCTCTCTGCGTACAATTTATCTTGAAATTTGACAACGTTCTATAAGAAAGCTTGTTTAACATTTTGCTTCTTTTTCAGCTTGACAAAGAGGAAACCCTGCTCAGTTTGCCTTTACCTGAATGTTGGGCGGTATAATATTTAAACACTGGAGTTATCAAAATAGTATTAATCTGCCTATCACCTTATATTCCTTTTGTGTTATCATCAGGTGTCAAAACTCCATATTCTCATTGATTCCGTCACAGCAAGCTATGAGAAGTTCTTCTTTGGGGATGTAGGAAGAGAAACATATGAATTCTTTTGGAGCGACTTTGCTGATTGGTATCTCCACTTGAACTCTTAACAACCAATACATGTTTCTTGGACTTAGCTGATTCACTAGTCTTACTATCTACTCTTTAAGGTATATTGAAGCCAGCAAATCTAGACTGTATGGATCTAGAGGCAATTCAGATTCTCTAGTTTCTCAGGCAGTTTTGTTATATGTCTTTGAGAATATACTTAAGCTGTTGCATCCCTTCATGCCATTTGTAACCGAGGATCTATGGCAGGTATTAATAACTTGCTCTCCACTTTTCTGTTTAGGTTTTTCATCTCTACATTTAATAGCCCCTTCACCATCTACTAGGCCATCTGGAATTGGCCGCTCTCACTGATTGCATTTTGTATTTGCAGGCACTACCCTACAGGAAAGAAGCGCTCATTGTATCTCCATGGCCACAAAATTCACTTCCAAGAAACGTTGAATCAATAAAAAGATTTGAGAATTTACAAGCTCTGGTCAGTATGAGTTTCTGCCTTCATATATTCTGCAAATCTCCAACAGAACCATAGGGGTTTAGGTTCAGAACATGTTGACACACTTGCCTGTTTAATTTGCAGACAAGAGCAATACGAAATGTACGAGCAGAGTATTCAGTGGAACCGGTAAAGCGTATATCTGCCTCGGTTGTTGGAAGTGCAGAGGTTGTTGGATACATCTCGGTCAGTAACTTTTGTCGTGTGGTAGCATGACATCCTTATGAATAAAGTTTATAATAGATTTGCCTTATTGAAAGCTTTGTCTTGTCTCTGGGTGCAGAAAGAAAAGGAGGTGTTAGCTCTTCTATCAAGGCTTGACTTGAACAACGTCCATTTTACCAACACCCCTCCTGGTATATATAATAATATTTTACTTATTTTACTCTCTTTTATCTCAACTCTTCCAACTCGTGGTCACAATCATGGTTTGGTCTTTCTTTAGATGATGCAAATCTCTCGGTCCACGTTGTAGCCAGTGAAGGACTAGAGGCGTATCTACCACTTGCTGCGATGGTTGATATATCTTCTGAAGTCCAACGCATTTCAAAACGTCTCTCCAAGATGCAAACTGAATATGACGCTCTCATCACTCGCCTTAATTCACCAAAGGTACACACCATTACCATCAAAAGAATGTTTTAAACACTTGTTAGATAAGCTTATTCGAAACGCATAAAAAATGTAGTTTTTGGAGAAAGCTCCAGAAGAAGTGGTGAGAGGTGTAAAGGAGAAAGCAGAAGAAGCAGAAGAGAAGATAAAGCTGACCAAAGCTAGGCTTGATTTTCTCAAGTCCACTACTTCTTTAGTGTCTCAGTGAATAAACTCACTGCCTCGAAGTAATTATTATGACTGGCCCATGTCGGCCCAAGGACCATCCACTATTTTGTCAAATGACACCTAATTTTTGTTTGAAAAATCAACCCAAAAATGGTACTATCAGAGAGAATCAATTACAACTTTATTGATCAGCGTCCTTCTGTCGGGGTCCATGCCTTTTTAAAGCGTCACTAGTTTTCAAGCAACAAAATAAAAGTGGATAATTTTATATTTGCTGGTTATAACTTATGCCAAAATTGTATTTATTATTCTTTAAATATCTTCACCAGCTAGGCAAAAAAAATGTGTACAATTTGCATATTCAAAGGTGTTCTGTTAGTTCCAAATTCAATTACAATTTTCATTTCTAAAAATTCCATTAACAATTTATCAGTTGTCGTACTTAGTTCAAACATGGTTTGGTTTGGATCAGAAACTCCGGTTTAATAAAATATACTATTCAGAGCATCTCTAAAAAAAACTCTATTTTGAAGTTTCCAAAAATCTATATTTGAAGTTTAAATGTTTTTTTCTCCAAAATCAAAACTTCAAACTCAATTTCAAAACTATTTGTATTTTATAATATGGTTTTTATATTTGTCATAACTAATTTAAACTCATAAAACTTTTATAAATAACTAGCACATATATAAACATATCACAACAATATTAATTAATGATATATTTTATTAAAATTTAAAAATTTAAATAAAAATAACTTAATTAATATTAAACTTCAAGTAAAATACCATATTATTCCATAAATGATTTTCGGAATGCATATATGATCTATTAGTGTATTTCGAAATAAAAATGGCTCTCCTCGTTTTTACTTTGTTGAAATCGGGTGATATTGATACTTGCAAATATATTAGATAAGAACAAGAAAGTAAAAGAGAAACATAAAATATTGCTAAAATACTAATTTCTTTTTGATGATATTAATACTCATGAATATATTCGATATGAAAAAAACAAAATTGTACGAAAAAGACATCAAAAACAACAACAACAACCATCTTCAGTTACACAAAAAAAATGTGAACAATATTTGAAAATTTTGAAGGTTCCGGATCAAACTTACCTGACTACTAGTGTTGTTGTAATATTTAAATTTGTGTAATAGTTATGTCTTTATGTAATTTTTTAAAATATTTTTTGTTAAATTTCTTTTGTATATTATTGTTTTTCTAGTTAAAATATTTTAAATCTTATTTTAAAGTTTTATTTAATTTTATCTATACAAGTTAAATTCGGTAAACAAAATTTAAAATATTTATGAGATATAAGTTTTTTAAGGATTAAAACAATATACAAAAAAAATATTTATGGATTATAAAGATGATGTGTGATTGTAGGGACCAAAATGCAGTTATAAAGTATTTTTTGGAGATGCTTAGTAAGCAGGTTGAGTTTTGTTTTTTGAAGGCGACTTGGTTTAGTGCAGTACAAATTTCATTTAGAGAAAAAAAATATTAATAAAGCTAATCACTGAAACAACAGTAATAAGCCACACCTAAAAGCAACCAGAAATTCTCACTTTAAAGATCTGTTTCCTTTTACCTTTTTTTTATGTTTCTTTTGACAACCTAATATTCATCATCACGCTCACTCTTTTTGCCTTTAGACAGCTTCTCAAATTTTCCAATATACTTTTTCCTGAAAATAAAAAAAATTAATAATCACATAACATGATGATAACAATTAACAATAGTTGTGAACCAACTCGACATATTATTATATCAATGGAAGAAATCATTGTTATGCAACGAGACACAATTTTGCTTTTCCTGAAATTACTCCACTTGTAATTACCAATCTTAATTTGAAAGGTTAATCACCTCTTTAGAGACCGGACCCAAGTTTAGGCTGGAATATTTATTCCGGTTCGGTTTTAAATCTGGTTCAGGTGACAACCAATTTAAACAAAGACAAAGACAGCGTGGTTTGCGCATGTTACCCGACACTATCATTTTCTCTCTCTCTTTCTCTCTCTCTCTTCTTTTCTCTCTCTTTCAGTTACAGCAGCGAAAGCTAGCAGAGAGGAGCCAACATCAATGGCTCCCAACACTTTCGCCACGAAGCTAAGCAGAAACACAAACAGAATCACAGTGATCTTAGTCTACGCCTTCCTCGAATGGCTTCTCATGTTCTTCATCTTCCTCAACTCCCTCTTCACTTGCTTCCTCGTCAAGTTCGCTTCTTTCTTCGGCCTCAAGCAAATCTGCCTTCTCTGTCCGAAGCTAGATCGAATCTTTGACCAAAACTCGGAAAACAGATTCACTTACAGAGAGCTGCTATGTCCGAACCACGTCGCGGAGCTAGCAAGTCTCAGTTTTTGCAAAACGCACGGGAAGTTATTAGCCGAGTCGGTGAGCTTGTGCTCGGATTGTTCAGATCGAGAGGAGCGGAGCAATATTGGTTTAGGGTTTTGCTCTTGTTGCGAGAAGAGCTTGGGAGAAAGACACTACCCTAATTACTTGCTTATCAAGTCATCGGTCTGGGGGAAGACTTTTGTGGACAGAGAGAACAGAGGATTGATCTTGGAGATGATTGATGATGATAAGATTGGAGATGGGTTTGAGATAGAGAGAGAATCAGAGTTCTTCAGAGAGAAACCAGAAGAAGGGAAGAGAGTAGAGCAGCAGCAAAATGGTGAAGTGATCTCAGATGTGGATAGCTATGGTGTAAGCCTAAGAGAAGTGTCTGAGGAGGATGGGTTAAGATCTGTACACAGCAGTCATTTTATTGGGAATGAAGATGAGATCCATGAACCTGAACAAATAGTTTTAGAGGAGAAACAAAGGGATGTTGATGACACAGGCGATGTTGCTATAGAAGGGGATGATAAAACTTCAGGTAAGAGTTAGAACACACAACCTAAGTTCAATGTTTAAGAAATCATTAATGATAGGCACTTTGTAAAGTACTATCGACTAGGCTGATTATTCGGGTTTAAATTTTAATGAATTATTAATTTATTTTATATAAACTTTACATTTATAAAAACGCATTTTAGTTTGAATTATCAAAATTACAAACAAAAGAAATCAGACAAATTTATGGATTTGTACTAACATGATTATTTAGTTTAACAGATTTAAACTAATTTAGATTGATTTAAACTGATTTTAAAACGGCTTTAAAAAAATTGTTTCTACTAAGACTAGACCGGCGCCAAAAAAATGTATATCTGTTTGTTTGTTTGTTGGTCTCTAAATATTCCTCATTTGTGATTACACACAGGGTGTGTGGAAGAAGTAGAAGAAACAGAAAGAGCAGTCTTGTTGGATGACCAGCATGGGAGCAATAATGAAGCTTTTGTCAGTGAAGATCTGTCTGTTGGAGTTGATCCTATTCTAACAGGTCTTGTGCACTACATGTGTATGCATCTTTGGTTTGGTTTTGTATATCTATGTTAAACACTTTTAGCTTGAATATCGGTTTCTCTTTCATAGGTAACCAAAATGAAGAAGAAGAAAAAGATCAAGAAGAAAAGCTTAAGGAGTATCCGGAAACTCCAACTTCAGAGGGTAGTTTACTCCACAAGAAACTTCTTTTTCTTTCCAAAAATGATTATGCAGCTGCTGAAGATGCAAGAGATGTGAGCATACCAGTGAGTGATACGGACGGTGACGACCCTATAAGAACCATCGAACGTCTGAAAGAGACAGTGAGATCAGAACAAGAAGCACTGAGAGGCTTATACGCAGAGCTGGAAGAAGAGAGAAGCGCGTCTGCTATAGCAGCTAACCAGACAATGGCGATGATCACGAGGCTACAAGAAGAGAAAGCCAAAGTTCAGATGGAAGCCTTGCAGTACCAGAGAATGATGGAGGAACAAGCCGAGTACGATCAAGAAGCCTTGCAGCTGTTAAATCACCTGATGGTTAAAAGAGAGAAAGAGAAGGAAGAGCTTCAGAGAGAGCTTGATGTTTTTAAGGCTAAGGTTTTGCAGTATGAGAAGAACAAAACCAAATGCGAGGTTACTGATGATGATGATGATGATAAGAAGGAGGAGGATAACTGTTCTGAGACGGATGTGGATTTGGAGAAGATAACGTTGGATTGTGTAAAACATATGGGGATGCTTGATGAGTCTTTATCAGAGTTTGAGGAAGAGAGGTTAGTGATTTTGGATCAGCTTAAGGTGTTAGAGGACAGGCTATTGACAATGCAAGACAAAGAATCTGCAGGAGAGTTCAGCAATAGTTACGAAGGAGAGAGTTATGAACACGAAGAAGGACTAACAATGGCATCGATGGCAAAGAGTCTGCTTCCTCTTCTAGACGCTGCGGAGAACGAATCAGAAGATGAGTATCAAGAACAACAGGAATCAGTTGAGAAGAGCGTTGGCTGTGAAAGTGAGAAGCTAGAGATCATCAAACAAGTTGATAGTGTCTACGAGAGGCTACAGGTGCTGGAAACAGATGGAGAGTTTATGAAAAGCTGTATGAGTTCGACGAAGAAAGGTGACAAAGGAACGGATCTTCTTCAAGATATATTGCAGCATCTCCGTGATCTCAGGAACATTGAACTCACTGACAAAATCGAGAACCAGACAAAGCATGAGGACGAATGATGTTTTCTTTACAAGAGTTCCAAACTTTATGATCACAGTTATTCAGAGAGGTTTCAAGAATCGGAATCAATGTTTCTCAAGTGGAGGAGGATCTGAGTGTTTCAGAAATTCTTAGATGTGTTCTTGTTTGTGTCCTCTTTTGTTTTTGTTTGGACTAAACAAAAAGGTTTTCACGTTAGTCTTTGGATTTGTACCTGTACCTGTCATGTAAAGTGTTTGTGTTTCTTGTAGTTCATGAGAGTTTTCAAGTTGGAGAAAAGGAAATGCTCATAGTCACACTTGCAACAATAGCACATAAAAGCCCATCTGCTTTCTTTCTTTTCTATAAAGCCCACTTCAAGTTGCAGGGCTTTGTTGTACAATCCTAATAACTTTCTAAAATATTTCAAATGAATTTTCTGTAAAATGTGTAAAAATTACTAATTTTTAATTTTTTTCTGAAAAATACTAATTTTTGATTAATGATTAAATACTCAAAATAGACTTATATCATGTAAAAACCCAAAATTATAACTTTATATAGAAAATATAAATTATATCAAATACTTTTAATGTAATTTTCATTTTATAGGTTATATAAATAATTGAACTGTGTTATTAGTTTTTTAAAGTTAAACTTTCTACATCAACCAAGAAGATATGTTCTTTTTTTTCTAATGAAGAGCCAATAAGATATGTTTATATGCTGAGAACTCAAATTTTGCACTATTCATTTTTGTTGCCACAGTGTATATGAATTTTTTTTTGCTTATGATGGAATTGTATATCAACCGTCAAGTATTAGTATTTAATTCAGCAATAAAAAATCCCGAAGAAAATGAAGAAATTGCTGAATAACGACAGCCGTTGATCTGTGTAACGGCAATGATATGACAACAGTGATGGTGGTTCGCTGTCATTTTGATTGGACTAAAGAACAGCCTGGGTCACTTTCGTCATTTTTACCTACCTTCACGTTCTTCATTTTCTTCTTATTTTTGTAATTAATTAACTATAGATAGTAGTAGTAATTAAATTAATAATGGACTAGTGGTTGGTTTATTATCTGTTTTGGTACATCGGATCGGTAGGAGAATCGAATATGTATTTTATTTAATTAAAGAAATTCGTGTTAATTTTCTTTTCGGATTTTTCGGAGTGTGGCCACTCTGGAGACAGCCACAACTTCTTCTTCTACCATTCTTCATTCTAAACATTGTTTCGTAATTATCTTCTTCAACTTGAGCCTGGCGGTGGTTGTCGGTGACAGTGGCTATGGCTTCGAAGACCAAGTAAGACTCACTACTCAGTTTCATACTATTGTCCTTTGATTCTTATAGTTAGAATCAGATCAGATCTGGGAGTTACTATTTTGAGAAATTGTCAATGATGATCGAGTTAGATCCAATTATTTTATTTTGATAAAATTGTCTGTGTTTGCTTGTGTTCTGTCGGAACAGGACTAGTGTGTCGGAAACTACTCCTGGAAAATCATCTCCTTCAACTCCAAGAGTAGCAAAATTAAGTAGGCCAGTGAATAAATCTGAAACCAGTTCTCCAAGCTCGCGCCTTTCACTTGATCGTTCTTCCCCATCTTCAAAGTCTTCTCCTGCTGAGAGACGATCACCAAAGGTTCCAACTCCACCAGAGGTAAACTGCTGTTGAATGGTTTTATACTTCTCCGTAGATGCCATTGATTGAAGTTAGATAGATAATCACTGTATGAAACATTTACATCTGTGTCTATTCTAGTCATTTAATATAATTTGTCTGCGGTGGGTTTTCAATGTTAACATGGCACTTAACAACTAATTTGTTTTGTAATGTATTTGCAGAAAACTCAAGCGCGGGGATTAGTGGCGAAAGGATCTGAGCCGCAGACCAGGTTGACTCTGACTCAAATCAAAGAAGATCTGAAGAAAGCTAATGAGAAGATATCATCATTAGAGAAGGAGAAAGCTAAAGCACTTGATGAACTCAAAGAAGCTAAAAAAGAGGCTGAAGAAGCAACTCTGAAGCTGGACGATGCTTTAAAAGCTCAAAAAAGCGCCGAGGAGAGTTCAGAGATTGAGAGGTTTCAGGCTGTTGAGGCAGGGATGAAGAAAGAAGAAGAGTTAAAGAAAGAACTCGAGGATGTCAAGAACCAACATGCTTCTGATTCCGCTGCTATTCTCTCGGTTAGACAGGAGCTTGAGAAGGTCAATGAAGCATTAGCTGCAGCCAATGAGGCCAAGAGCAAGGCCTTGAGCCAAGCGGATGATTCTAGCAAGACTGCTGAGATTCATGCGGAGAAAGTTGAGATCTTGTCTTCGGAGCTGACGAGGTTGAAAGCTCTGCTTGATTCAACCCGAGAGAAGAAGGAGATTACAAGCAGCGAAGTGGTTGCTAAACTAGAAGAGGAGATTGTGGGTTTGAAGAGAGATCTTGAGAAAGCGAAAGGCTTTGAGGCAGAGGTTAAAGAGCAAGAGATGACCATCGGGAAGCTTAAAGCTGATCTCGAAGCTGCAAAGGCGGGAGAATCTTCTGCACAGAGCTCATCTGAGGAGTGGAAGAGCAAAGCCAAAGAGCTGGAGGAACAGTTAAAAGAAGCTAACGAGTTGGAGAGATCTGTGATGAAACAACTCGAAGGAAGCAATGATAAGTTGCACGAAACAGAATCCGAAATCACTCATCTCAAGGAGAAGATCGTTGCCTTGGAGACAACAGTTGCTAGACAAAAGGAGGATCTTGAGGAATCTGAGCAACGGTTAGAAGAACTGTCCAAGATCGAAAAAGAAGTAGAGAGCTTAAAGAACGAGCTTGAAACCGCCGAGGAGGAGAAGAACCGTGCATTAGATAAAGAGCAAGATACTTCTCTAAACGTCCAGAGACTCCTGGAACAGAGAAAGAAGCTCTTAGCAGACCTGGCAATCTCAAAGGAGGAAGAGGAGAAGAGCAAGAAAGCAATGGAGAGCCTAGCTTCTGCCTTGCACGAAGTTTCGAGCGAAGGAAGGGAGATGAAAGAGAGGCTGCTGAGCCAAGGCGACCACGAGTACGAGACGCAGATAGAAGACCTGAAGCTGGTCATCAAAGCGACGAGCGAGAAGTACGAGAACATGCTGGAGGAAGCGAGGCACGAGATCGATGTGCTCGTTAGCGCGGTGGAGCAGACCAAGAAGCATTTCGAGGGGTCGAAGACTGAGTGGGAGATGAGAGAAGCGAATCTGGTGAGCTACGTGAAGAAGATGGAAGAGGAAGTTGCTTCGAAAGGGAAAGAGATGAATCGGTTGGATAATCTGCTGAAGAGGACTAAGGAGGAAGCTGATGCGGCTTGGAAGAAGGAAGCTCAGACGAAAGAGAGTTTGAGAGAAGTGGAAGAGGAGATGGTTTATCTTCAGGAGTCTCTTGGGGAAGCAAAGGCAGAGAGTATGAAACTGAAAGAGAATCTGTTGGATAAAGAAACAGAGTTTCAGAGCGTGGTTCACGAGAACGAGGATCTGAAGGCAAAGGAAGATGTTGCTACAAAGAAGATAGAGGAGCTATCGAAGTTACTAGAGGAAGCAACATTGGCCAAGAAGAAAGCAGAAGAGGAGGAGGAGGTGGAGCTCAGTGAAACTGAAAAGGAGTATGATTTGCTACCGAAAGTGGTTGAGTTTTCATCTGAGAACGGTCATAAAAGTGTAGAAGAGAAGTCTCCTAAAGTCAAAACCATTGACGAGGAAGCTCCAGAGGAACATATCAGCAATGGGAATGGTGTGGAGGAGAAAGACATGAATGGAATGAAGGAGAAGAAAGAAGAATGTCAAGGTGATGATGACAAAGATGATTCGGTGAAAGTTATGTTCAAAATGTGGGAAAGTTGCCAAATCGAGAAGAAAGAAGCGTTTCCAGACAAGAATCTTCCACTAGAGACTCAAGAAGAAGAGGAAGAAGACTCGAGCAAAATCGATGAAAACGATAAAACCTCAACAGAGAACAACGTAGATGAAATCGGAACCGAAGATCAGCTTGTGATGGAGAAGAAACTCAAGAAGAAGAAGACTTTGCTTGGTAAAGTTGGGAACCTTCTCAAGAAGAAAGCACCTGTGAACCCAAAATAACAAAACTCTTCGAGGTAATGAAAGCTTATATATAGAAGAAACATATATGTCTCTGTATACTTCATCAGTGTTCGTTATATATATTTGTTGGTTTCTGATTCTTTTTCTTTGATTATGTAAAGGTTTGTGTGTTTATGTGATGATAGACTTATGTGTTGAACTGGAATCTTTTTGGTTCACTTTTTTAAATTGAAGAAACTTTTCATGGAAATGGAGAGAGATCACTTCACCATGATACAAATAGTTTGGCAACATTAGCTAAAGTTAGAAAGATGACATCTCTCAAATCTAACGGCTGTCATACACTATGGAGACTTAATCTAACGGTTGAGAATAGAATAATCACAATCTCTCACGACGAGCCGTTCCCGTCACAATCACCTTCGATAACTTCTTCTTCTTCTTCGTCTCTCTCTCGAACTCTCTTTGTCTGTTACGAGCTTCTTAGACGACGAATCAGTCTGTGTATTCTCTCTGTGCTGAGATGTACTCGTCGTCCAGTTTTCTTCCGTTTCCACCGGCGCGGCAACCGCGCCTGGCTACTATACCCACCGCCTCTCCGTTCATGCTCCGCCGGAGCTCTTACGGATTCGGTGTGTTTCACAGAAAGCGTGCTCGTTTCAAGAGACAGAGCCGGAGCTTGGTTTTAGTGAGCTCCTCGTTTCTTCCTCCGCCGTTCGATGGCAGCGTTCCTCTCGATTCCTTGGCTCCGTCTCTCGCCGGCTTCGCTTCCGGTTTGGCGGTTTCTCTTTCGTCGAGGCTATTTGGAAGATCTGTGGGGATTAGTGATCGAAGAAGGAGCGTTGATGAAGTTGTAGGGGAGTGGATTCTGTTCGCGAGCCCCACGCCGTTCAACAGATTCGTTCTCCTCCGATGCTCGTTACTCTCGTTTGATCTTGGTGTAGGCCAAGAAGGAGAGCTTGTTGAGAGTCTGAGCGATAGGCTCGTGAAGGAAGAGAGACATTTCGTTACTCTAGACCGCGGGAAGATTGTAACGTCCGAAAGAGCTGCGGAGGAGGATAAGCGGTTGGAGTATCAGAGGATCTGCATCACTACAGAGGACGGCGGCGTTGTTTCCCTTGATTTCCCGGCGGAATTGGATCTTAGGGAGGAGCGTGGGATGGACACGACTGTGATTCTGATCCCGGGAACGCCGGAAGGGAGCATGGATCAAAGCGTTCGGTCATTTGTAAGCGAGGCTCTGAGACGTGGCGTGTTCCCTGTGGTGATGAACCCTAGAGGATGTGCTGGCTCGCCTCTCACTACACCTCGGTGAGGAGCTAGATTCAACTTGTTTGGAATCTTATTTGAATTGATTCCAGACATTTTGTAATTGTTTGATTCTGTAGGTTATTCACAGCTGCTGATAGTGATGATATATCAACAGCTATACGATTCTTGACCAAGACAAGGCCATGGACGACACTTATGGGCGTTGGCCGAGGATATGGTGCAAATATGTTGACAAAGTACCTTGCAGAAGCTGGGGAGAGAACACCTCTTACAGCTGCTGTTTGCATTGATAATCCCTTTGACCTGGAGGAGATCACAAGAACATCTCCTTATTGTACTAGCTTGGATCAACAGCTTACTGGTGGATTAGTAGAGATACTTCTGGCAAACAAGGTTGGGGTTTGCTTATAATAAAACGCATCATTATGATTTATGAAGTCACTTTGGGTGAGCTCTTCTTCTTATTTACTGGGTTGTGCAAATGGACACCTTCTAGGAGCTTTTTCAAGGCAGGGCAAAAGCCTTTGATGTTGGAAAAGCTTTGTCTTCAAAATCAGTGCGTGATTTTGACAAAGCCTTATCCATGGTGGCAAATGGTTTCGAGAGTTTAGAAGATTTCTATGCCAGTTGTGCCACCAGAGATGTGATTGGGGAAGTAAAAATTCCTGTCCTCTTTATACAGGTGATTATTCTGGCTTTGAAGTTATGTCTAAGGTTACTCCTCCCTTTACGATCTTATACCTCTAAGTCTCTAACTCGGAACTGCTTTGTTTTATGGTATCATATTAGTTAGGATTTCATTATTATCTTACTTAAGGAATTCATTATAGGGGAGGCGACTCTAGTTTCATTGAGATACAGATAGATCAGTTATAGAACTATTAGATACTGTATTACTCAAGTTAAGGGAGATTCTTATCTTGCACGGATCATAATTCAAACTGAGGGTAATGTTGAATGAGATGCTATAATGACATTATTTTAAGGTGATGTTGGCAGTGGTACAAAATTAGATCTTGATCCTTCACATAAACATGCTTTTTAATTTCCTTAAAAGGGAACAATAGGCGCTTGTTAGGTTTTAATTTACATGTAAACGTCTAGATAGTCTAAAACTGGTTTCTTAAGCCCTTCTGTGAATAATGTTGTACATCTTTTGACTCACGAAATTGCTTATATTTGTCAGAATGACGATGTAGTGCCACTTTATTCGACACCACGTAGCTCAATAGCTGAAAACCCATTTACAAGCCTGCTTCTGTGCTCTTCTTCACCCAATCTGATCGATGGATGTACAGTGGCCGTGTCGTGGTGCCAGGACCTTGCGATTGAGGCAATTTCTCTTCCTTTCTCTCTCAGATGCACACATAGTCATGCATGCACGCATATATTTCCTTATAATTGAACATTGGTGATCATTAATTACTACATCTTGGTAAAAAAATTGTTTCTTCATGTAATTTAAGAATCCATGTTATTACGTATTTTTTTCATAAAGAGATGATTTTTTATCGTTTTTATATCTATTTTGGTCACTATCTGATAGATAAAAGGCAGGCATGATACTCTTTATATCCAAGGGGCTCATTTTTCGATCATGTTGTTAGTAACTTGTTTTATGTGTGTATATATGATGGATAAAAGGCAGGTATTCTGGTTAAAATGATGAAAGTCCATCCGTCTTTCATGGAATAGTATTATTTTCTTTAATTGTTAGTCGACTCTCCTGTTACATTCATTTCTAAATCTGCGAGATTGATTTCTTATATTGGCCGTGCAGTGGTTGACTGCCGTAGAGCTTGGGCTTCTGAAAGGTCGTCATCCACTTTTGAAAGACGTGGATGTTACTGTTAACCCTTCGAAAGGCTTGGTTCTTTCGGAAGCCAAGACACCTGAAAAAGGTATCACTGCCCAGAAGCTCGCGCAGGTAGCTCGGGGAAAGACGGTTAATGGTTACTATGTAGATCCTTCCAGGAAAACACTTGAAGACAGTTACATCACCCCGAAGTCTAGTTTGCCGTTTGGAACAGAGTTAGAGAAGAATGTAAAAATCAATACTGGATCTGATGAGCCAGTAAATGGTGGAGTTTCAACAAGCGGTCCTGTCAATGTTGAATTAATCGACGATGATAAGTCCGATGAAGAAGAAAGTGAAAGAGGCGATATGTTGCAGACTGCAGAAGTGGTCGTGAACATGCTTGATCTAACCATGCCTGGCACCCTGAAAGCTGAAGAGAAGAAAAAGGTAACACCTAACGTGGCAAATGTAAAAACATTTTTTAGAAGTTGTACTGTGGTCGCTGCATTAACAATTGCTTGACAATTACTCAGTAAATGTCTAGGTTATGGATGCTGTTGGGCGAGGAGAGACAGTTGTTAAAGCTTTACAAGATGCCGTGCCAGAAGACGTTCGTGGGAAGCTAACAACAGCTTTAACTGAGATCATGCAGTCAGGTGGCAGTAAGCTAAAGTTTGAGAAGCTTAACCTTCCTAGTTTATCACCAGGAATTGGAAAAGCGGAGGAAGCAAAGAAAGAACCGTTAAGTACCACAGGTCAAAAGGATTCACATTCTGATCCAATAAAGAAGAGCGATGGTTTGGTGAGTGGATCGGACAATTCTGCTGGTGGAATAGAACCAGAGCATTCCTCTTCCAAGGCTTCCCAGAAAGATGATAATGGAAAGTCCCAACTCGTCAACAGTGATCAAGATGATAGCTCTGTTCTTACTAAGAAAGGTAATGATGAGCCAGGGAGTCTTGGAAACAACGAGTCATCTGCTAATGAAAAGAATAGTGCAGCTGATGTTTCTGAGAAGGCTTCTGAAGCAAAGGTTGATACCAACAAAGGGCAGCCAATTGGCACAAATGATATTACTAGTGATGATGACAAAGTGGACCAAGGTTCAGTAATAACCAAGCCTCAAAGACAGGAAGAAACTAATAAAAACGATGAAAAAGGAGCACCTGTGGCCAATGAAAATTCCAGTGCATCTGATTCTCTTGAGAAGGCTTCAGATGCAAAAGTTGATGGTAGCAACCAAGGGCAACCAATCAGTGCAGACAATGTAATTAGTGGTGAAGACAAAGCGGACCAAAGTGCTCTATTAGCTCAGCAACAAAGAAAGGATGAAACCACTAAAAATGATGATGACGCAAAACAATCTGCCACCGACCAAGACAAAGTGGCATCTACTGGCAACGATGGGGATGGTGGAGAAACTACTGCTTCGCAGTCTGTAGAGAAAGAAGAAATTGATGATCAGAACAAAGAAACAAAAATTATGGAACCTGTATCTGACCAATCTACGCCAGCAATTCAGGAACCAAACCAGGCCAAGTTTAATGTTTCGCAAGCATTTGAAGCACTGACAGGGATGGATGATTCAACCCAGGTCGCTGTCAATAGTGTGTTCGGTGTGCTTGAAAATATGATTACTCAGCTAGATGAAGAAAAGAAAGAAGGGAATGAGGAAAATGATGAGAAGAATCTCAAGGATGAGAAGAACACGGAAGATAAGAATGTCACAGATGTGAAGAATGTCGTGGATGAGAAGACTGTCACAGAAGAGAATATAAGGTCTCAATCTGAAGACCAAACTCCCTACAACGAAGAAGTGGAATGCCAGACGTCCTCTGAAGAATCACATGATCATGAAACTGAAAAAGGTTCTGACAATGATAATTCAACCTGGTTGATGAGTAAAAAGCATTTGGGTGGAGATGAATCTGTGATTGGTCAGCAACTACCAAAGACTTTGCCTGCAAAAAATACATATTCGAATTCTTCTTATGATGGTTACCTTGGCGAGGAACTTTCAGAAGAGCAGATTGCAAAACAGTTGGACTTAGATACAACCACTGCACTCATGCTTGATTATTATCCAGAGGAAGGTAAATGGAAGCTCCTCGATCAACAACCAGAATACTTGGGTAACCTTGCTGATAATGCAGCAGTCAGCAGAGAGACGCACAGAAATGTTGAGGTTCATTCAACCAGTGTTAGTAATGAACAGAACATCATTGAGCCTTCATATGTGATATTGGACCATGAACAAGAGGTGGAACTCTCTGAAATGCATGATGCAGTGGAAGATAGAAATGACGGCCTTCACAAATCAAAGGAAGGGTGTGATGAATTAGAGCACCTCATCAAAGTTATTGTATCAGACTCTTTGAATGTAGAAGTTCAACGCAGGATGAATTCAGCTGGCATGAAACAATTCGAGTCTCAACTCAGTCGAGATATAAAAAGGGTAGCAAATGCAATTTCTTTTGCTGTTGTATATGGGGAGCCTACTTGGACTTTCAAAACGAATAGCAAAAATTCCAACATTCCTGCTGGAAAAGTAGGTAAACTTCGGGGGAATGCTATCATTAGGGCAATTTCATCTGCTGTTCAAGAAGCGCATTTTCTCAGGCAAGTATTGCCTGTTGGTGTTGTTGTTGGCTCCGTTTTAGCTGCTCTGAGAAAATATTTCGATGTATCCACAACAACCGATAACGCCGAGAGAGATATTGTCGTGGGTAGAGCACAAAAACATGGGAACAATGGTGCAACAAAGAATGTTGTGCCAACCCAAACGAGCCGAAAGAGCAAACAGAAGAACTCGAGTATTGGAGAAATGGTGGAATCTGGCCTGCAAAATATCAGCAATGAGCCTGTTATGGTTGGTGCTGTAACAGCTGCTCTGGGTGCATCTGCTATGCTGGTTCAGCATGAGGTATTGTTTAACATTAGCAATCAGATGAAAATATTTTAAAACAACGGATTAAACGAACATGTTTGCCCTTTATAATTAATGCATGTGGTACAGGATACACAAAGCGGTGGCATCATGTCAAAACCATCGGAGAAAGAAAGTAAACAGAAAGACCAGAGCAGTATGGTAGCAAGTTTTGCTGAGAAAGCCATGTCTATAGCTGGTCCTGCGGTCCCAACAAAGGAAAGTGGTGAAGTGGATCAAGAAAGGTATTGAAAAGTAGATATATCAATTTCTCTACATCAATGCCCCGCGTTTATTCCTGATTTGAAATTCCTTGATTTTGCATGTGAACAGGATTGTGACGATGTTGGCAGATTTGGGTCAGAGGGGTGGCATATTGAGGCTAGTTGGGAAACTCGCCTTGCTTTGGGGTGGCCTTCGTGGTGCTATGAGTCTAACTGATAAGCTAATCCAATTTCTGCATGTGGATGAGTGGCCCTTACTGAAGAGGTAAGCTGATTTTTACCCTAAGTATCTGTTAATGTCCACTATCTCGCAACTTATGTGATTAGCTGTGAAGTAGGCGCTTCTGATTTTTTATCCAAAAATTAGACCAGTCCCCTTTTATATGCGTTTTTTACGTTGGATGTATATATTTGTATTACTCTTGGTTTTTCATTAATCTAAGTTTTATAGTTTAAAAGGCTCTTAGATGAAATGAACTCTGAACAATCATTGTGTGTTAACCATCTTCTAGAAGACAAACAGGAGAACTAACTTCTGATTCGTCACTACACATTTTCAAGTGATATTTTCATTCTTAGTGTGCTGATTTTTCACTACATGGTTGCGAGTGAATTCTTCGCTCTTAATATGCTAAATTCGAGTAGGGGAACAGTCATGTTAATGTTTCGTACTCTTTTTTAGTACCATAAGTAGAGTCTTCCGATTCTTCTTCATATTAACTGATCCTAATAATTCTCGTATGTGTCATCTCTCTTTTCTTTTTTCGTTTCTGTTAATTAGGGTTGTGGGATTTGTTGGAATGGTGCTCGTTCTGTGGTCACCGGTTGTGATACCATTGCTTCCAACACTTGTCCAGAGCTGGTCCACAAGTACTCCATCTAGAGTGGCAGAACTAGCTAGTGTAGTTGGCCTCTACGTTGCTGTTTTTATGCTTGTCATGCTATGGGGAAAGAGAGTAAGAAAGTATGAAAACCCATTCAGGCAATATGGGCTTGATTTCAAGGCACCGGCCAAAAAACAGGTATTTTGAGCTAAGAATATTAGAATGGCTTGTTTTCTGTGCACTGGTGGAGAATTTTTTTGACCATAATTACTTCGTTAACCACTAGGCCTAACCTTGTAACCGCGGTCATGCCTTATGGATTCTTCATTTGCGCATTAGCATTAGTTTCCAACAGAGATTTGAAAAAAGAAATTCACGATTTGCCAATTTGTTTTGATTAAGATACCTGGGGACATTTTTCAAACAGAATAAGCTGAATGAAATTAGGTTTATTGAATTTATTTCTGTGTTTTCAGCAAAATTTGACGTAGCTGTGATTTTCCTTTTTCCTATAACATTACATGTTCTCCTTATTTTCACTTCCGTAGATACATGCCATAAAAACAGTAGAAATAATCATGCGGTTAATTCCTTGCAGATTCAAGAGTTTTTGAAGGCCTTGGCAGGGGGAATCACAGTCGTTCTATTAATACAGTCCATAAATACAATATTAGGAGCTGCAATTTTATCTCGGCCGCCATATCTTCCACATCCATTCGATGCCATGAAGTGGCTTAAAGGATGCGCGCAGGTGCTTCTGCTGGTAGTTAAGGGATTTACAGCTGCGACGTTTGTTGTATTTGTGGAAGAGTTGCTCTTCAGATCATGGATGCCTAACGAGATCGCTATAGATACAGGATACCATCAAAGCATTATCATTACAGGGCTCGTATTTGCCTTGTTCCAGAGGTATTTCTCCCTTTTTCTTCAGAGTATTTGATTGTTCAGAGTTGTGCATCTTATATGCTAAGTATATTTGTTTTATTGTGGAATTCCAGATCTCTGAGATCAGTTCCAGGGTTCTGGCTTCTGTCGTTGGGACTCGCAGGGGCTCGTGAAAGAAGCAAAGGGAATCTGATTGTTCCAATCGGGTTGCGAACGGGGATAATAGCAACAAGCTTTATACTTCACACTGGTGGATTCGTTACCTACAACACGAGCTCCCCGGTTTGGATTGCAGGGACTCGCCCGTTGCAGCCTTTTAGCGGATTGGTTGGGTTTGTGGTCTCTTTGGCGCTGGCTCTCATTCTTTATCCAAGACCTTCTCCAGAAACCAAGATGCAAAAATACAATTTAGAAACAGAAGCCAAAGAATAAGTAACAACGGTTTTTTTATGCTCATACCGTCTCTGTGATTTGCAGAGTGAGAACAGATTTACTGTGCGCCAAAGGATACGATAGGAGTAGGTGAAAGTATAAAGGTGGGGACAGAATAAGAGCTTCGGATTCACAGACTTGTAAGTAGGAAGAAGCGCAAGACCCCTTATGTACCTAGTAGAGTATATAGTCTTTTGTTTAGTCACAATTCATCATAACAATGTATAAAGAAGTAATAATATATAGTTATAGATGGTCTTTTGAGCAAGACAGAGATTGAATCTAAAGTCGGCTTAGAGCATAGAAAATGAAGAAAGTTCGTGCCGCTACGTAATGAGAGAAGTGGTAAAGTTTGGAAGTGGATAGTGGTAAATAACACATTCGTTGAGCTACTGTGCTACGGAACAATAATAATCTTGCTTGTCTAAATCCAAGGCTTTAAAGCTGATTGAAACAACACTAAGCAATTACACACGAGTAAACTCAGTGGATAGAATAGACAAGTGAGTTTTACCAAAAATTGGGATTCCACCACCCTTGAAATTCATCAAAAATGTATAATATTCATGCCATTTGCTACATGCGATGGAACCAGTGTTTCAAAACTCAAACTGTGATTACATTTCCCTGAGCTTCCGCAACGAGTCTCTTCTTGTTCGATTTATCTTTTGATTTCTGAGACTTTCGTTTCCTCGAAGGTGTCTTCTGGTCTATTCCTTCCGAGTCTTGTTCCATTGCAGACACAGAAGCGATGACCTTTACTTCTTCCATCTTCTTGTCCTTGCGATACTCAGTCTCAGTCTCTGTCTCTGGATCAATCACAGACATCTCACCGAGTGTGTAGTCTAACAAGAAACTGCTTCTTACAAATCTGTCCATCCTATTGAAATGTCTCTGAGAATATGGGATTAGACCTTCCAGGAGTTCTCCAATTCCCTTTACCTGTCGAAATAAAATCCCAAGATCAAGCCAAACGAAACCGATACTATTCACCTCCTATTAATCACTGACTATTTTTATGTAAGACAAACCTGAACGATTTCTGTGGGAGGAAGTATGTTGAAGGTTTGGTAAAGAACAAACTGAGCAATGTGGCATCGGTTTGGTTTTGTGTTCCATTCTCTGAGATATTCAAAAAGTAAACGGAACTCTTCTTTTTCAAGTCCTTGAAGAGCTTTCACAATCTGGTCGTCTGATTCTCTTTTCTTGCAGAGGCCAGCAAAGAGTTCGTAAACTTTGTGAGGCCTACGAAGCTCAAATGCTAATCTTATGGCTTTAGTGTATTCGGCGTCTAACACTGCGTTTTCCAGCTCTTGACCTCTCAAGATTGTTTCTTCCTGTACAACACAAGAGGTTCAAGATGATGGTCAGACTAAAGATCAGGGACACGTGAAATCTCCATGGAAACTAGAAATTTTAGTTATATGTGAAATTGACAAACCTCTTTCCGGAATTCATCTTCTTTATCAGAAGCGGTGGAATCATGCCATAAATTAATAACTGCATCGCCTCCACCGGTTGCAACCATTTCTGTTTTCTTTCCAACAGCTAAAGCCCACACCTGTAAAAAAAAAATTAAAGTGGTCTGAACAGAACAGCAAGAGGTCTGTGTGCAAGTGAGGCTGTGAACATGTTACATCAAAATGCTGGAAATTAACACTTCCTTTACAAATACAGACCAAGATATGGATGGATACATCAAAAAACCAAGGATTGTTAGTACCTTATCCTCGTGCTGGTCATATGTGGCAATGCATTCGCTAGTGTTCACATTCCAAAGTTTCAATAAACCATCGGCACCTATAAGTACATTGTTGAATGTTAAGACAAAAAAGAAGAAAAAAGTGTTGACACCAAGCTAGTGAAACTTACCACATGAGACAAATTGGGTGCCGTCAGTTATGAATGAGGCTCTAAGGACACTTGAGGTGTGACCTTCGAATGTTTTGAGGCATGAACCGTCAGATATTGCCCAAATTTTTACTGTTTTATCACCTGATGCTGTCATTACGCATTGATCAACAGGTGAGAACTCAACAGAAAATATCCGCCTCTTATGTCCTTTAAGTGTAACAACATGCACCAAGTCTGGTAGCCTCCATATGCTAGCTGTCCGATCCTGCAAGACAGAACCAAATACGTCAAATAAGAGCCTCGAGCATGCATTCTCAGAGCCCAGTGCATCTACTTTCAGTAAGAGAGAAACATATATACAAGTATTTGTATTTGAAAAATGTTCAATCGAGTGAGATAACCACAAATTTAATCAGAAAAGGTTTGCTCATCATATCTAATTACCTCAGAGCCAGTGCAAACCAAGCTATCATTACGAGCAACAGCCACAGAATTGATGTCTTTATCGTGGGCAGCAACAACACTTCTAGTTTTCAGATTAATGGGCTCTTCCGAGTCCTCTGAGACCCCATCAAGGCTCCAAACCTTCAGTGTACGATCACTAATACAGTGGAATGCAAGATAAGAATTAAAATTATACTAAGAGAAAGATGACAACAAATTGTGGGAGACACGCCGAGAAGGAGATATAACAATTAGACCATAAATATCTACAGTTTACAATCGAGACAGGGTTCTACACCTTCTATCATTGACAGATTAATATAACAACAAGCAAACTATCTCAACCATAAAGTAGCTCAACTACTAATCTGATAGTACATTCCCCACTCCAACAGCCAAACATAAGGCCTAGCAGTAAACAGCCAACAAACTACAATCGAAAATTGATTCTTTCTTATATCCCCCAGTTAAGTGGTAGGGTAAAGAAAGGTCAGAGACATAATCACAATCATCTATAAGCTAGAAGCATCAGTTATGGGGCCTAAAGTTTCATGCTGGCAATACCGTGCTTCACTTATACAAAATGCAAAGAATATGAAATCATTTATGTAGCACGTACCCACTGCCACTGACAAAGAAACTGAAAGATTTCTTCGCAAAAGCAACCGCTAAGATATCGCCGTTATGACCTGTACCAACTCCAATGCAAGATTGGCTGGTTGCATTCCATAGCCTTACCTGTAAAGTAACAAAATAATCACTCAAACTGAAATAGGCTGTTTGTAGGTTGTGTTTTGGGGAATGATGTGCATAATGAACAACAGTGACATAAGCTAGAAATAGCACTGTAAAATCTGAGGCAAAAAAAAAAAATCTATCCCTAGTTATCTAGCTTTTGTTTGTCCATCTAACTCAATGAAAAAGGCTCAAGGCGACATGGTTTATGAAGAACTACAAGGTAAGTAGATGGACTTACAGTTTTGTCTTTACTTCCGGTCACGATCAGCACATTCCCAGAACTAGATACGCATGTGTCAAGAGACAGAACAACTTCTTTATGGCCAGCTAAAACGTACGAACATGACATCGTTGCTACATCATAAACACGAACCTGCATAAAGATTTGAAAATCTTAGTCCATGGAAGGATCAAATGTTAGACTTGGTCATATACTCACAGGATAATGATCAAGTCTGCAAAATGCTCAGTTACCTCCTCGAGATTTGTAGCTACTGCGAGGAACTGTTCTTCATCACCTAGGAACTTCATATCAGATATTTCTTCGTTATATCCAACAAGCCTCTTGCTTAGCACTAATTCTGATTCTTCTGCATTTTCCACAACGGAGTAGGTAAAAAACTGCTGATCAGCAGTCACACAAAGCAGTCCACGATCAGAAGGCAACATAGCAGCTGCAGTGAACCCTCTTTTAGATTCCTCATCATCCGAGCTGACAGTGATATCCGACGACTTCTGCTCGTAGAGGCAAACTGAACTGTCAAAGTAAAAAGCTAAAGACTTCAATCTTTTTTTCTTACGCTAGGATGGTTTATATGATTTCAAACCAAAATAATCAGAGCAACAAAAAATATTGAAGGAAATAATGGTTTACCCTTCAGACTTCCAAATGCGCACCACACCACGTTCCCCGAGAGTAATAAAGTGCGTTTCTTGAGAAAGAGTTTTCTTCTTCTTAGTCTTCTTATCAAGAGAAGCTACAAATGAAGCGAAAGGTGTTCCAGAAGAAACTGGTGTCACAGCTTCTAGTACCTCATATGTTGCAACTGTAGTCTTGCAGCTATAATCATGAAGGTCCCACACATTCACAACCTGTGATTAACCAAAAGTTGTCACTTAAACTTCAGAAATAGAGGCAGTACTGAAATACCTCGTACCATTTAATTGAACACCAACGGAAAACTATCATACTCCTGAAGTATGTAGCTAAATTAAGGTAGAGGGTGCTTGCTGAGAACTTACTTTATCTCTTCCAGCAGTGAGTAAAGTCCATCCATCCTCTGACAGAGCAATGGAAGTCACAGCTGAAAAGTGCTTATCCAAAATGGCAAGACATTTCTTCTCAGTATTCTTCGCCAAAAGATCCCAGACACGAACAGTAGCATCATCACTTCCCGATATAAGCTACACACCAAACGTTAAAAAACGAAAATCATGTCATCAAACAAAGAACGAATACAATATATAAAAATACTCTTATAGTAGAATGTCTCTCTTTATATTTAACCTATAAAAAAGAAAAAAGGTACATACAATGTTTTTGTCAGCATCAGGATGGAACAAGATACTTGAAACAACTCCTTTATGACCTTTGAAATAATGAGTGCAGAAACCACCATCAACATCCCAAACAAGCACTTTCCTATCAGATCCAGCTGTAGCTAACAATCCACCAGATGCGTGGACAGCCATTCCCATCACAGGCCCCTCGTGTCCCTGCTCATCAAAACCAAACAATATTCATATCTGAAAATTCGAATTTGCCAAAAGTGCACATCCCATACCTTCCAAGTGCGAATGCATTTCAACGTTTCCAAATCCCAAACTCGAATCTGTCTACTATGCCCAGCGGAGAATAGCAGCTTATCGTCAGGACTAAGAGCCAAGGCAGTGAGCGTATCCGACTCGCCTTCGATTGTCGATTTCACCGACGAGTCCAACGCGTCGACGATGTTAATCGCATCACCACAAGCACAGGCGATAAAAGAACCGTCAGACGAAACGATGAAAGGACCGCCGCTGTAGAACTGCTTTAGAGAACGAGAGCACTTGTAGTTCTTCTTCAACGACTGAGGAGCCATCTCTATCTCTCACAGTTTGCCGTCCGGTGAAGAGAAACGTCGGAGGAAGAGGACGTTGAGACTGCGCGCGAGGAAGAAAGAATTAGGGTTTAACCCGCCGCTTTTATATCTCAGGCCGTTAGCTTTTACTTGGGCTCCATAGATCCACTAAGCCCATTAACATTAAAAAGCGCACATATAAGAAAAACGAAACATCATACACGTCCATTTTGAATACTTCTACCAAGCCCACTAACAAGGATATAGGCCCACAGAAAAAATAAAGCATCGTAGCCGTCCATCTTGTGAAAAAGACTAGCACTCGCCAACTCCCACACGCTTACACGTGCCAAACACTCGCCACTTGCAACCTCACACGTACCTATATTCGATTCCACACGTGTACAACCCTCTCTTCTCTCCGCTATATTATCTCATGAGAGGCGATACCTTTCGATCTTTCCTCTCCGATTCGCCCATAAGATTCTGCATCATCTCTTCGATCTGATCCGTGCAGAATCTCGCATTGATAAAGGTTTTGATCCCTGGGGCATGAATGTTAACCTAGTTTCGCAACCTTCGAAGCAGAGCAACAGCGCAAGATGGCAGATTCAATCAAGGAGAGGTACGTAGTCGGATACGCTCTCGCGGAGAAGAAGCGGAACAGTTTCATCCAGCCTTCGTTGATCGGGCACTCGAGGCAACGAGGCATTGATCTAATCAAGCTCGATCCAGCGAAATCGTTGTTAGAGCAAGGGAACCTCGATTGCGTAATCCACAAGCTTTACGACGTCGTTTGGAAGGAGAATCTCAGTCAGTTTCGCGAGAAGTGTCCACGTGTCCCCGTCGTCGATTCGCCTGAAGCGATCGAGAGGTTGCACAATAGGGTTTCGATGCTTGAAGTGATCACTCAGTTAACGTTTCCTGTCTCCGAAAGTGAACGTTTTGGAGTTCCGAAGCAGGTTGTGGTGATGGATGAGAACGTTTTGAGCGGTGATGGAGCTTTGGGGGAGCTTGAGTTTCCGGTGATAGCTAAGCCCTTGGATGCAGATGGGAGCGCGAAGTCTCACAAGATGTTCTTGATCTACGATCAAGAAGGGATGAAGATACTCAAAGCTCCGATTGTGCTGCAGGAGTTTGTGAATCACGGTGGTGTGATCTTCAAGGTCTATGTTGTTGGAGACTACGTGAAGTGCGTAAAGAGAAGATCTTTACCTGATATCTCTGAAGAGAAGATCGGGACGGCTAAAGGGTCTCTTCCGTTTTCGCAGATATCGAACTTGACTGCTCAGGAGGAGAAGAACAAGGAGTATGGAGAGGATAGGAGCTTGGAGAAAGTGGAGATGCCTCCGACGAGTTTCTTGGGGGAGCTGGCGAAGGCGATGAGGAAATCAATGGGTCTTAATCTGTTTAACTTTGACGTGATTAGGGATGCGAGAGATGCTAGTAGGTACCTTGTGATTGATATTAACTACTTTCCTGGTTATGCTAAGATGCCTTCTTACGAGCCTGTGTTGACGGAGTTCTTCTGGGACATGGTCACAAAGAAGAATCATGTCTGAGAACTGTCTGCCCAAAGTTGAATCTTTGTTAGGAGGAACGTTTCTTAGGGAGGGAGGGTTACTACGCATTGCAATGTGTTATGGAATATGTTGCAAGTGCCGTTGCAGACATCTCAATCTGTCCTATGGTGACTTAGCTGCTCTGCTAATTTTTCATTTGGATTCTTGAACTTGTGTTTTTTTTTTTTTTAATTATTGTTATTATTTCTTAGTTGTTTCTCTCTCGCTTACCTCCAAGTTTTGCAAAGCCTTGTTCAATGCATAACTGTTGCTACTCTTGAAAAGCATTGGATTTCTTAGTTATTGGCCATTGTTCTGTTCTCAACTGTTGGTAGTAGTGTTATAGAGGGGTTTCTCTGTAAACCTTTTTATTGCGTCTGTTTCTTAAAAGTGTCTAAAAAATGAGATAGTTGATTGATGAAATGCTTTACATTTTTGCCAATGCGAGGTGTATCTTTGTAAGTTCATACAACCAGTGCTAGGCTCTTTGTATCTGTATTCTAAGCTTTCTTGTTTCTACATAGCTGGTACAGAGTAATGCCAAATGTAAATGGTCCTTGTTTGAGATCTTCTTTGAGTAAGGTATGCGATTGCTCTAGACTTAGCAAATGCATTCTCACCTCCTGAGACACGATGTTTAGGTGATGAATCTAGAAATCTTTCCCTGATCTATGAGTTTCTCTTTTTAAGAATCTTTATGATTGTGTCCTGACAATAGGTCTCTGGTTTCATATTCGCTTCAACGGTTGATCTTGATTATCCAAATTTTGAAACTACTGATTTAGATTCTCCAGCATCTTATTCTATATGGTTTGATGTGTACACCATAGGCATATTGCAGTTGGCATTTATGTATGTATTCATATTGAGGTTGGCATTTATGCTTTAGCAACTTGGATGTAGCTGATGAGAAGATTCTGGACAAATTTGATATTCTTTTCAAAATCTCCATTTTCTAGAATAAAGTTAACCAAGTGAGTGATCTGGATCATTCCGAATATATTTATCGAATTTTTAGTGTCTTAACGAAACTTGAGATTGAATATAATAACCAGTTTGATATTCAAATCGAGTAAATTGTTTTTTTGGCTAAAGCCTCTTTGTTGTTTCTTATTTTCCTAATGTGATAACTAATCATTTCCAGTTATATAAACAAAAGTTAGAAAACTGTGTGAATAAATATATAACTGACTAGATCTCAGTAAATTAAGTCTTGAATAGTTTACAGATGCTCATATAATTTTTTTATGCTCATATAAATTTGTGTATGATACACTTCTTATTTTCTTAGAACTACAGAAATAATGATTTTTAAAAATAATATTCGGCAAAGACTATCTTTCGAAAAGCCCATGAGCTTTTGGGTTCACTGCTATTGAAGGCATCAGAGGAATATAATCTTCTTTTTGACTGCATGGAAAGTTTCCTCAAGCATCACGGTTGATGTGAGCTTTTTAACTTTTAATTTTTTTATATACTTCCTCAAAGAAAAAGACTTCTCAATATATTGAATTCTACGTACGGTAAGCAGCTTCGAGAAGGTAAATAGAAGACTTAATTAACTATGTTTCTTTGATATGGAAGTCTTCGTTTTAACCAACTATCTTTTCATCTTTAAGTTTTATTCCATACCTAAAAGTACATGCGGAAGGTGAAGATGTGAGTTCTCACAGCTTAATTAAGTTTATCCTAATCTACTGTATATTCATTGTATGTCAAAGTAGCTGTTGTATCCGTAATACTTTTCGGTAAAATTTTACCAAGTTGACGCACCATATTGATAATTAATTGGATTACTAAACATTAGGTTTTCATATAATATATTGCGTAATTGCATGGCAATGCAACGTCTAATATATTGTTGCAGATTGGTTTTTATTCAAGATGTTAGGTTTGACATAGTATCAGGTAATTATCGTAGCTAGACCCAACGTATATAGAAGTGAGATAGATAGAAAACTTTACTTGGGTTTTCAGTATATGTGTGACGTGTATAAATAAGTGTTGGTTTTGTGCATTTTGGACAAACTCAAGTACTTAAGCAAGTTTTTGTCCTTTAACAAATCTGAGCTAATGTCAATTCGAACATTGCAAAGAAATAAGGTAACCTTTTTTTTACTAACCAGGGTATCTCGGATCTATGAAACGGTCCAGTCTAGCTATTATTTTATAAATCTAAATACTGCCGGGTGAAATATTAGTCTGAACCTTAAATTTTTTTAAAGCTTTTTTACATAAGAATAAGCCTCTGCTACAGCCACGAACATGCCACGCGAATTTCGTGGCAAAAACGTAAAAGCTACGATGCACCTACGACATACTACGAAAAAAAACATGGCACTTTGCTAGCAAAACGTAGCAATCGTAGCACTTTTCTTCTACGTTTTGCTACGTTTTCAACGTGGGTATCGACATATATTATTATTTTATCTAAGTCGGCCAGAAAAACCAAAAAATAAGCTTGCCACGAACAGAATCGTAGCAAGCCGTGGCTAGCCCACCGAAAAAAAATCCAATCAATCCAATCCTGCACATAAGGCAGTGATAAATACAAAAAACTGAAGTCACGAAAATGTTTCGTGGGTAATTTCGTGACAAGCTTTCTCAGTGCAATCACATCCGTTTGGTTGGACGCAAAAAAAATTCTAATAATTGCCAGGAAACGAATCGTAGCAAAACCGTAGCAATTTTAGTGGCAAATTCGTAGCAAAAATTATAGCAAATATCGTGGCAAATCATGGCAGAAACGTGGCAAGATTTTTTCTATATAAGCAAGCAAACCCACGAGAGTTCTATCACATTGCAAACCAACAACAATCGTGATATCAACCCATTTTTCCCAAAAGAAAAAAAAAGAGAGAGATTTCAATGTCTTATTCTTTTTAAAATCGAGAGTGGATGGATCGACACATTGATCCAGTTGATAATAATGTTTCGATAGAGTTTAGCGAAGGTGTTAAAGTTTTTATCGCCTTTTCCTCGAGTCAAAATTCTTTCATGGAGCGAAAAACCATGCTATGTCCTTGTGTAAGTTGTGGAAACCGAACGCAACGTGATGTAAGAACCACAACATGACTCAAGAACCGTTTCTCGCCATCTTTACCGAGTCGGGTTCAAAAGTAATTATTATTTATCGTCAAGCCATGGAGAAAATTACTATGACGTTGGAGAATCATCGACGGGAGGTCAATTTATGGGAGATGAAGCAAGATATGCAGACGGGCCATATGAAGAGAACATTCCTGGAGGAGACTTTGGGTCAACTGAAGTACCGGAGAATTTGATGGAGGAACCCAATGAAGAGCAATATGAAGAAGGAATGTTTGAAGCTTTCGAAGCCGCTAATCAACCACTATATGATGGATGTGTTGAAGGTATTTCTCAACTATACTTGGCATCTCGTTTAATGAAAGTAAAAACTGATCATAATTTGGCGGAGTCATGTATGGATGAGATATCACAAACTTTTAGAGATGTTTTTGCCACAACCAAATATAGTTCCTGAGTCATATTATGAGATGAAGAAGCTGACGAAGTCGCTTGGTCTCCCTGTTGTGAAGATCGATATTTGTGAGGATAATTGCATGTTATTTTGGAAAGAAGATCGCGAGCTGTTGGCGTGTCGGTTTTGTGGAAAAGATAGATATCACCAGAAGAACCATGGAACAGGGAAAAGACGTCCAAAACAGAGAATGTTCTATTTGCCTATTACGGAGAGGTTGAAGCGTCTTTACCAACAAGAGGCTACTGCATCACAAATGCGATGGCACGCAGAACATGAGTCGCCAGAAGGAGAAATGCCACACCCTTCTGATGCAGCAGCGTGGAAGCATTTTAACAAGGTATATCCTGATTTCGCTGCGGAAAGTCGAAATGTTTATCTAGGATTAGCAACAGATGGATTTAATCCAGTGGGTATGAGCGGTGAATCCCACTCGGTTTGGCCCGTCATCATAACCCCGTATAACCTACCTCCTGGTATGTGTATGAAAAGAGAATATTTCTTTTTATTAGTACTAGTTCCTGAGCCAAGGCATCAAAAGAAAAGCATTGATATCTATCTGCAGCCGTTAATTGAAGAACTAAAAAGTTTGTGGAGCGATGGAGTTGAAGCATATGATGTCTCGAAGAAGCAAAAATTTTCGATGCGAGCCGCACTAATGTGGACAATTAATGACTTTCCCGCTTACAGCATGATGTCCGGATGGATGACTCATGGCCGTTTAGCTTTTCCATATTGTCTTGATGATACAAAGTCTTTTTGGTTGCAACATGGAAGGAAGCATAGCTGGTTTGACTGCCATAGAATGTTCTTGCCTAGGGAGCATCCTTACAGAAGAAATGTCCAAGCTTTTCGAAAGGGACAGATGGTAACTGATGATCA
>NC_027756.1:47728544-47730462 GCF_000695525.1 Brassica oleracea var. oleracea | reverse complement strand
TCTTTTGGGAGCAATTGGGTGAAGAAAAGTATCTTTTGGGAGTTGCCGTATTGGGAAAACCTTCTTCTTCGCCACAACCTGGACTTCATGCACGTTGAGAAAAATTTATTTGATAATCTTATCAACACGGTGCTTAATGTTCCCGGGAAGACAAAAGATAATGCAAAGTTGAGGATGGATCTACCTGATTTGTGCAGACGGTTTGAGTTACATATGAAGGATGATGGAACGATGTCAGTCCCGATATTCCGGTTGTCGAAGGAGGAAAAATAAGAATTTCTGCGATGGTTGAAAAATGATATAAAATTTCTAGATGGGTAAGCTTCAAAGTTTTATAGGTGTATAGACGAGACGAATAGCAAGATTTCAGGTCTGGAAAGTCATGATTGTCACGTCATTATGCAGGGACTTCTCTCATTTGCGTTTAAGGAATTACTTCCCAAAAGTGTTCACATTGTCATTTCAGGTACATAATCTTAATAATTAGTTTGATATGTGTTATTATTGACTAACTCCTATTATTTTTTTGTAGAGATAGCACTCTTCTTTTGTGATATATCTGCGAAGATATTTAAGCACGAAGATGTTGCCATTTTGAAAGAAAACATTGCGGTGAAGCTTTGCAATTTGGAGAAGATTTTTCCACCGTCATTCTTCGATGTTATGGAACATCTGGCCGTACATTTAGCAGACGAAGCTGCTTTAGGTGGTCCAGTGAAATATAGATGGATGTATCCTTTCGAGCGATACATGTACCATCTGAAAAAGAAAGTTAAAAATAAGGCACACATTGGAGGTTCCATCGTTGCACAATATGTGAATGAGGAAATATCTACCTCTTCTGCTAACTTCTTTGGTAATCCACAAGTGGTACATGAGGTTCCACTTCCCGGAGAAGTTCGGTTTACATATCAATATCCAGATGTGTCTAACTTGTTTTATCACAAAGGTCGGGTTAGTGGAAAATCTGAAGAGAAATGGCTAACTGATGATGACTACACGGTCCTCTAGACTTTTCTGATGCTCAATTGTGATACATTTGAACCCTACGAAAGGTGCTTTGATTTTTTTTTTGTTATTGTTTCAGGATATCTGAAGTTATAATCTCTTTAAAAAAATCCACAGGATGTTCGAGGAGTTTATGATGGAGAGAAACCCTTATATGTCTGGTAATGACCTACAAATATTGAAAGACCAACAATTTGCCAAAGGGGTGAAAAACTATGTGAATTTCCGATATTATTTGATTTATAATTTGAATGAAACTTATCAATTATATATATAAATTTAATAAACAGGTTGTGCAAGCGAGTAACACATATGAGTTTCCGATGTGGATGTTTGATTTTGTACAAGGTCCGCAACGTAAGTATAAATCTTGGCCGATTTACCATTCACGTGGCTACTGCTTCCACACATAGCCATGGACAAGATAAGAAAACCCAACATTACGGCGTCCAAGTTCGTGGAACCACAGATACTCGTGGAACCACAGCTGACTATTACGGTTTGATCGAGGAGATAATGATGGTTGAGTATTTTGGTTCTGTTGGAGTGAAGGCCATGGTTTTTAAATGTAAGTGGTTTGATACAACTGAAGGTCGGGGAATTCGAAAACATAAATCAGGAATCGTTGATGTGTCTCCGCGCTGGCAGTATGAGAAATATGATCCATTTATCTTATTTGGTAATTGTAAACAAGTTTGTTTTATTCCTTATCCGCGGGTACGACATACATCAGCCAACGATTGGTGGGCATGTACAAATGTTATGCCTGATACACACAACCAAGTTGTTGCACGGAGCGTAATGGTGCGCATTGAGACGTATGTTGTCGAAGATGATTCAGATTATGAATCCATGCCAGTTGTTCCTCCTAATGACGAATACGTTTCAGAAGATGAATTAGACGAGGCTT
>NC_027756.1:47728030-47728491 GCF_000695525.1 Brassica oleracea var. oleracea | reverse complement strand
AGTTTAAAAAAATTGAAATTTAAATAAGTAGTTTATGAAGTTTTTAAATTTATGAAGTTTTTAAATTTGTAATATATAATAAATTTATAATTTATGAAGTTTAAAATTTGGAAATATGAAATAACTAGATTTCTTAGTTTTAAAATGTTAATATATTTAAATTTTTTTTAGTTTCTTATATTCTTAAATTCTAATTAATAGTTTTTGAGATTTCATAAAAAAATACTTTTTTTCAAAAACCTAACTAAACCCTAAACCCTATCTATACCCTAAATCTATTTCCCACCACATAATAAACCCAAAATTTTTCCCTCCTAAACCCAAAACCCATTTCCCTCTAAACCCAAAATTTTCCCTCTAAACCAAAGTCCAATTTCTATACTTAGGCAATTTTTTTTCCCTCCACAAATTCATCACGTCTCTCTCTCTCTCTCTCTCTCTCTCTCTCTCTCTCTCTCTCT
>NC_027756.1:47708687-47727069 GCF_000695525.1 Brassica oleracea var. oleracea | reverse complement strand
GAGAAGAGAAGATGCTCTGCTACGTGTGCCATCCAGACGTAACCAGCCACACCTCCATCCTAACAAGATCAATGGAGCATTGTGGTAAGTTGAACTTAATGATGTTTACTGTTAACTAACTTGTGTGATACATTACTAACTTGCATTTAGATTATAAAATTTAAACTATTGTGTTTGCCATTTAACAATGAAACACATACATTACTGTTCTTTTTCAATCATCCTGGTCAAGTCGGTAAAAAAAAATTGTATGCAAGGTTAAAATATGATTTTTGTTTGATGTAGATTAATGGTGTATTAGTAGATTAACTGTAGAGTTTAAAATGTGATTTTTGTTTGATGAACCGTGTATTAGTAGATTAAGTGTAGAGTTTAATATATGATTTTTGTTTGATGTTTGCCATTGTCTTGTCTCAGGTTTGGTATTGATCCTGAAGTCCATGCTTTATCCGAGCAACATGGCAGGGAAACTATTGGGGGTCATGGGCAAGCTGGAACTTCGTTCCACCTGAGAAGAAGGATCAGTGGTGGCATGCTTTCATTGTAAGTGCTTCTTTCCCACTCCTTTTCTCTTTCTTAACTGTAAGTAACGATCAGTGTTTAATGACTTATATTATATTCTTTTGCAGCAACACTACTACTGGGAGGACCAATTCCATGATGAAATATACTTGAAATGGAAGAAACAAACTCAGGTTACCGTCTGTGGCCGCATCAGCCAGAAAAGGAGAGATAACCGGCAACCTTCCTACATGTCAGACGCTCATTGGGCAACAATGGTTGAGAAGTACAGCACTGAGCAAGCGAAAAAGAAAAGTGCAAAAGCTGCAAAATCTCGTAAGTCTGCTCCAGTTGGGAAGAAGATGCACAAGCACGGTACAGGCCCACGCTGTTTCCTTAGTATTGAGTATAAAATGGTAAGTTTTGCCTTGAGTTTTCTTTCATAATTTTGTTTGCCTTAAGTGCTGTCTAACTTCCATCTGTTTCCTTTCTTATAGATGGTTGATGAAGGTTTGGTTTGGCCACCTTCATACACAGCCTTTGCGAGGAAGACTCACACGGGTAAAGATGGTTCCTTCCTAGACGAACGTACAGAGGAACTGGTTGAGGAAGCCATTGAAGAGATGTTACAAGATGGATCTCCACTTGGCGACAATCAAACCGACTCCACTGCTGCTTCAAATGCAAAGCGCTATATTCTCAACCAAGAATACATCAAGGTCATCTCTTCTCTCATCCTCATTTTATTTATTTCAGCTTACTGGTTTAATACTTGGTTATTCAACTGTGATTGGAAATGCTTGTGATTGTCTAATTTAATTATGGGAAATGCTTGTGATTGTCTTAGTTAGTTATTGGAAATGCTTGTGACTGTCTTAGTTAGTTATGGTGCTTGTGATTGGAAATGATTGATTATGATTATTTTTCCTTTTCTTTTGCAGAGAGGAAAGACACAAAAAGGGGTACAATCTATGGCCTTGGCAGTGTTCAGTACAAGAACAGCAGTGCTTTTGTGCCAATTCCTGTCTCACTCAAGCGCAACCTTGACGTGGATATGCGCATGTCTGGCTTCGAGACCACCATTTCTGAAGTCAAGGAAGACATTGCTGGAGTCAAAGAAGATTTCACTGCTTTGAAGACAGAGATCAATGCTTTCAAGACTGAAGTCACAGGGGGGATGTCAGCAAGCCAAGCAACTCTCAACCGTATCTGTTGCTACATTACATTTTGTATCAAACCGTAGCAAGTTGCTCAAATCGTGGCAAGCTTTGCCACGAAATGTTTCGTAGCAAAACGTGGCACTTTGCTACGATTTTTGATACGCGCTCTTTTTGCTATACTCGTATATGTATGTCTTACGTTTCGTAGCATTTCGTGGCTTCTGCTCCGCATAGCCACGAAATCTTGGTCATACCCACGAAAATTCACGTGGATGTAGCGATGTTTTTTACCAATGAAATTACGAAAAAAATTCTTATAAATTTCTCAAAAAAATATTCAGAGCGTCCGAAATCTTAGATCCGGCCATAAATATTTAAATGGGTTTATAAGCAATAAATATATATATCCGCATATCCTGGAGCTAATAATTTTGTATTGGAGAGAAATTGATCCCTAACACAAACCAACGGAACGACTCCTCGCACAAAATCGATTCTCAAAAAAAAGGGCTAAATAACTCTTTTTTTGGCTAAATAGCTATATACGCAGACAGGACTTTAAAATGATAGTAAATTAATCACTGCTCTAACGAATCTTATATTGTTATAAATTAACGTAGAAGCATCTATAAAGCGATTGAATTATAGTTTAGTCGTTAGAAGAGTTAGGGTTTTCGCGGGTCCCAGCCTCCCAGGCAGGGTTCATGAGTTTGCGTGCCTTGATGTGCTTAAAACTAAATTTACGCTAATAATCAACTACCATATCGAGACGTTTGATTCATTCTTAGAAAATAGTATATTGTTTTTTTGTTGGTATGATTTATTACATATTCATTGTACCATTAGAAGTTTTATTAAAGGCTCACAAACTCCTTTTTGTCAACATATGGATTAGTTGCAGCAACTTTTGTGTACCTACATTGCTTCACAAACTTGATCATCTTCTTCTCTTTCTTTCATTGTATTCTTCTTGCAAAATAATATTATACAAGGGTATTTTCGTCATTCTCTTTCTGACAAGATACAAGACGCAAAACACAAAAACCCTATTTAAAGCGTGAAGATCACACACATACACTTAGGTTCATTAGCTAAGATCCTTAGTTTGATTGCCTTCATCAAGTGATCTTCAACAGGTTTGATAGTACATATACACACATACAAAAATATATGTTAGTATTCTTGCGTACGTACGTATATGTTTATGATCATGCGCTTACACACCAAAAAAAATGTTTATGATCATGCACATGTTATCCAAGTTCATATATTATATATGTAATCACGAATCCTATAATGTAATGAAAGTGTGCTCATTTCTTTCTTATCTCTTAGCTTGATCTATGTGGTTAGATTATTGAATTTACTTTATTTAATAATCTTTTGTAAGTATATTATAACATTTTTGTTATAGTAAAAATGGGGCGATCGCCGTGTTGCGATGAGAATGGGCTGAAGAAAGGGCCATGGACACAAGATGAGGATGATAAATTAATCGATCACATTCAAAAACACGGCCATGGAAGCTGGAGAGCTCTTCCTAAGCAAGCCGGTTTAAACCGATGCGGAAAGAGTTGCAGATTGAGATGGACCAACTACTTGAGACCTGACATCAAGAGAGGGAGCTTCACTGCAGAGGAAGAAGAAACCATCATCAACCTCCATTCCCTTCTTGGAAACAAGTAATCAATTACTTTTACTCTTTATAATTCCTTAATTAGTTTACGAAATTATATGTTAGTTCTTCTAGTCTATAGTATATAATTATATCTTTCTTAGTGATATACTTATTCATGGTTTAGAATTGGGTGTGTGAAACGATCTAGAATGAAATATACACCAACTAGAATCAATAGTAGTATGATATATAATAATATGATGAACGTATGTATATATGTTAGTATATGGTTTATGGATAAAAGAATAATAATTGAAACACCTACTACACTGTTTTTTCTCTTCGTGCATACGTATGTAGCCGTTTGTCAATCTTGAAACTTTTTTTTTATGACTAAGTAAAACAATGTTGGTACTTACTACTTATCATATACTAATCCACTAGGATATACTCAGTGCCGTGCCTAGACTATATGGGCCTAAGGCAATTCTGAAAATTGGAGCCTGATAATTTTTTTTTTCTGATTGTGAAGTTAGTAAACATAAATATGAAAATATTTAATGAAAAACATTTATTAAGATTGTTTACATGTATTCAAAGAATGATGACCCCCAACAATCACACCCATGCTAATAAAAAAGAAACTGTCATTGCAAAGTTATAAAAGTTTTTGTCAAAAAAAAGTTATAAAAGTATCCAACATTACAAATGAATAAGAAGAGTATATATATGATAAACTATGAAGAAAAATAAAACAAATACAGAAAAAAATTAAAAAGTGAATATTCAAAAGCTAAAACTGTATATAAAATTTAGACCAGAAAAGGATGATACAATTAAATTTGTAGAAAAGTATTAATAAAACTAGACCAAAAAATATTTTTTAGACCAATTGATTGTAAAATTAACCAAACGAAGAGGGGCCTTTGGCAGTTGCCTCTTTTTTTAACACATAGGCACGGCTCTGTACATACTATCGATTTCATTGGTTTTAATTTTTGTCTATGTTTTTAAAAGGTGGTCGTCGATAGCCAGTAATCTTCCTAGGAGAACGGACAACGAGATCAAAAACTATTGGAACACACATTTGAGAAAGAAACTTCTCCAAATGGGGATTGATCCGGTCACACATAGGCCGAGAACTGACCATCTAAACGTCTTAGCTGCTCTTCCACAGCTTATAGCCGCCGCAAATTTCAAGAGCCTCTTGAATCTCAATCAAAATGTGCAACTGGATGCAACAACTCTTGCTAAAGCCCAAATATTACACAATATAATTCAAGTCCTTAGCACCAATAACAACAACAATCCCTCATCTTGGCCATTAGCCATGCAGACCAGTGACAATCTCTTTGGCCAATCTTCTTACTTAGAGAACCAAAATCTTTTTGGCCAATCTCAAAATTTATCTCACATTCTTGAGAATAGTCATGACGAGGATTTTATAGTAAAAAACCAAACAATTGATCATCCTTTGGATTCTTTTTCTTCCCCGATGCAAATGGATGTTCAAGATGATCACTATTCGCTTCCACTATTGGTTTCGGGTTCGCCTGAGGAATCCAAACAAAGTCAGATAAAGATCAAGAACAAAGACATCGTCCATGATCAGCATCATCATCGTGATACTTCAAATCCTTCATCAACAAACTCCACGTTCACACAAGATCATCATCGACCATGGTGTGACACTACTATTGATGATGAAACAAGTGATTCTTATTGGAAAGATATCATAGAGTAAGATCACTCATTACTCTTTTACATGCAATTTTTATAAATCAAATTTCGTAGTGAATGAAGTCAATAAACGGTTAGGCTAGTCTAATGTTTTTTAATTCTCCGTTTTGTAGGCAAACGTGTTCGGAACCATGGCGGTTTCCTGAATAGACAAGATTGACAAAAATTAAATAAAGAGAGACTTATATCATAATTTTTTGTTGTTGCTGATAGAGTTATATGCATATTGTCTAAAGTTCCCTTTTTCTAGACCATGTATGTAAATTGATCTTGTATAAGTTAACTACTTTATTGTATTAAATACAAATACTCGATAGTGTTTATAATTACACTTCTAAAATCTAATTTTATATATTATAACAAATACAAAGTTGGTTTCTTTTTCCAATTATCATTGCAAAACACAAACGAAAATACAGTATCAATAGCAAAGACAAAAAAAATCTTAGAAGTAAACATTATATATAAACGTAAACACACACACACAGTCAAGCTTGTATGTAAAAAAAAATGTTGACGCTCACAAACCAAATGAACAAATTAATATGATTACTTTTGGGTAGTAATTAAATATTATATGTACTTTTTGTTTGTTTTACCAAATATAATTGAAGATTAGAGATTTAGTTGGCGATGGGTAAGAAGAAGTGAACTACGATATATTACACTCGAAAATGACAATCCTGTTTTGAATTTAACTTAGCGACAAAAAGAGCTGGACAATTTGGTCAAAAAAAAAAAAAAAAAGAGCTGGACAAGTATATAGTTACATAACTTACGCTAAATGTCTCGCGGGACAGAACATCCTGGCACTGTTTGTAATCTTGCAGCTGAAACTAAACGATGACAAAACATTTATGATCTGAAATAAAAGAGAAAGTCCATTAACAAACAAAAATATATATCGAAAATAATAAATGTTGCAATCGTAATTATCGTTGTGATGATCATAATTACAAGTTAACAAACTAATGCTATCACAAACTAATGCTAGTATTACTCAGCATCAACATATTCACAGATATTGCTCTTATTCCAAAGAAAAAACCGACAAAGCTGTATACTTTTGGCCAACGGAAACGGATAGTTTCCATTATCAGACCAAACGCTCAAGCAAATTTAAGTTATGGACTGTGACGGAGGAATATGAGAGGATAAACGTGTGCTGATGTTAATAATTGATGATTAATCTGGAGAAAATAAAAGCCAATAGTTCTATTTTTTTTAATTCGGTTCAATTTCTCTGAAGTTCAGTTTCTCTAAAATTTCTGAACCAACTCGACTTTTGAGTTATTTCGTACCAAGGAGGAGAAACTTTATTACAATAACCGAAACCAAACCAAACTGATGCCGATTTTGCCCACTTCATCAAAGATATTCATCGGTCTCGGCATGAATCTATATTGAGCTATGCGTCTTGTTTTAAAGATTGTAACAAAAGATCACATATGGTCATCATAATCCTTGGAAAGAGTTTTACCAGAGACAGACGAATCGATGTGAAAAAAAAAGCAAAAGAGGGTTTGAGACTTCAATGCTTCGGTCTCTTCGCTGGTGAATTCGAGTTTCCAGCCTCTGATTGCCGTTTTATTCCCAAGAAATGCTCCACCTAAGACGGCATCAAATGAAACGATCAACACCAATTCTGAATTATTTATCTTATTAATAAGTCGATAGTATGAAATTATATTTGATCTAAGGATTCTGTAAAACCTTTCTGTCACCAAGCATTGGTGTTAAGCTTCCTGGAACATCCTTCTCAACAGTCGCAAACCCGCTCTGAGGATCACTAGTTTGTCTGAAACAAATTGCAACAAACAAGTGTTAGCTAAAGAAACCGAGTGTGTCGCTTAACAAATCTAAACTAAAACTGAGTAATGAAGCATAGATATACCCTGGTTTGACATTGCCACTGAGGACAATGTAAGGAGTTTTCAATTGAGCTTGCGCTTCTCTCATTCTCTGAACAGAAAGCGATGGTGTGTCTGAGTTTTTCATTTGCTTTAGTTTGAGCTCTTCCTGGTACTGTTTCATCCGTTTCTCTTCCTTCATCTTTCCAGGTCCCTTCCCGTGGAATTTGTGAGAGAGTAGTCGAAATGCCTCTTTTGGAGTCAACTGTTTCACAACGTGAAAGTTGAATATCAGATTATTTTAGATATTCACATATTAAAGACGAGTTTTAACAATATTGAAGAAGTAAAGCTTAAGGAAAACTTACAGTTCTACCAAACTCGTCAGTCCTCTCAATCCGGATATCCTTGAATCTCTCTTTACCTCCTTCATCATCCACGATACCAACAAGCTTGCTCTTCTTTTTGTCCATGTTCCTACCACCCCATTCGACCTTCTCCTTTAGGGCTCCTCTGTCTTTAAGAAGCTTCAATACACCAGATAATCCTTTCCCAACCGCAACCTCGTGTATGGTTTCATCAGGAGTTATCTCTTTGGTATCTGATGCAAGCTCTGCTTCATCCATATCAGTGTCTTTAACTTCTGCCCAACCATCCGGTTGCTCTTCTTTTACTTCTTCGGGAGCTTTGGGTGCTTCATCTTCATCCATGAAAACATCTTCGCTCTCAGGCTTCCCCACACCTGGAAGACCAAACCAATAGATCAAAACTCTAACGACAAAAGTATATATTTTATTTTGTAAGAAATAGGGTGATACACAGGTAAAACTCTAACGAATGTGAGTATACGCCACCAAATAAAATTCCAAGAAGCATATGACGATCAAGATAATAGAGGCAAACCAATAAATAATGGTGCACTTGTGTCATTAGATGATTTATACTTTACCTTCACCACGCTCGAGACCCCAGACAAAATCATTCATCTCTGTGAAAACCATTGTATTTTCTTGTGTCTCAGCTCCAGAGACGCTATTATCATCGGTCGTTTCATTGGTTCTGGAAGCCAGTAGATGTGCAAGTGCTTCAGGACCAGATCTAACTTCCTCTTTCTTTGTGAGAGCTAACTTCCGAGCTCTCTCCAACGATTTATAAAGATCTTCAGCATCGTCAGCCAACTCATCTTCTTCTCTTTTAGTAGGCTGAACGTGTTCCATTCTGAGTAATCTGGATGCCTCATCAGCTTTAGCAATGGCGGTCTGATAGGCGTTGCTCCGTTTTTCGTACTCGGATCTTTCTTTCTCTTCTATCAAGGCCTGCCTTTTGCCGTCTTTGCGAGAACCAAGATCCTCAGCTGCCAGTCCTGATGCAATAGCTTCTGCTTCAAGTGCACTTATGTCCAATTTATCTTTTTTCCGCAATGATTTCTTTTTCTTTGGTTTTTTAAAACGTAGCATTTCTTCATGTGAGAAGTAATCTGATGAGACCTTTGCTGACGAGTTGAGGTCTTCAAAAGTACTTGTCGTTTGACCCTGGATTCTTTTACGCAGCTGATGGGTCGAACATGAAGGAAAATGAATTACATTAGCAAATACTGATCCAGTAATCATTAAAAATGTAAGGGAAGATAGGTACCTCTTCCAGCTTCTTCTCTGCTTCACCAGTAAAGCGACCCTTTGCATCCAAAATTATCCCCTGAAGATGAAAGCAGCAACATTATTTCACCCAAAGCAGTGTCTACAATTCTAGTATTTGAAAATTCCTAACTTACCTCATCAGTATCGGGCTCATCATACTGCGGAAGCATCTTCTTTTCTGCCCCAGGATCATCGTTAAACCTACAAAAGTCAATACCATTGATATGTTTCAATCTCAAGTAACACAGATATGCTCATCTTAATGCCACTGAAATATACTTGAACTTACTTATCATCATATATTCCCTTTTTCTTCTTGGCTGCTTCATAAGCTTCGTTTCGACGCTTCTGTTCTCCAATTTCCACATTTTCCAGCATGTCAATCTCTGCCAGAATATGTGCAAATCACGTTTATGACAGACCCTCAAATCAACCAAGTTGATAACATTAATAAAGGAGAGCATTAAAGATACAAACCATTGTTGACATCTCCATCGGCAAGGACACTCTGGTCTTTCAGTGTCAAAATAACTGCTCCACCTCCCGCCACCTTCTCCAAACCATGTAGAACTTTAACACCAGATAGATGATCTGGTAAACAGAATATATGAAGATAATTATTAACTAGAACGTATCAAATGAAAAGAACTGCAAATTATGTAATACCAGCATCACCCTATACATCTCTCTCTCTCTCACACTAAAATCGATAGCCTGTTGCATCCTACATTTATATAAATTCGAGCAAAGCAAAACTTACCACCATCCTCGCCGTCTTCATTTTCACCTTGAATCAGATTGTCCTATACAAATATAACATACGATACATGATTAAAACGTCAAATAGAAGTAAGCTAAGAAGAAATAAAAGGAAACAAATATGTCGAAGGAAGGGAGGAAACACCTGCTCCTCAAAAATTCTGGACAGCTGATGAGCTCTTTGCTTCTCAGCATTTCTTTTTTCCTCGATTTTACGGCTCCTTGCAACCCATGATAGAGCATCAGAAGCTTCTTCAGCTTTCTTCTTTCTTTCTTCTTTCATCCTGAGATAGAAAACACAAATGTTTTTTATTACGTGATTATTCATATATCTAAATGCATATGACACAAGAGAAATAAGCGGAGCCTTAGACCTTACAGAAATAACTAAGACTATACAACAAGACAGATGTTATCGTAACAACCGAGAACTAGACAAATACGATGCCTAAAAAAATTACCGAACTCAAAAATCATGTTCTAAGAGGAAAACATCCACAGTCATAAAATGTAAAATATTTGAAACAAGAAAATCAAAAATTAAATTGTTTACAGCACAAAGAACGAATCACTTACTTCTTAATGCGCTCCTCGACTTCCGTTGCAGATTGCTCTTTCCCACTTGGTGCAGCATCAGCATTATCCTCACTTTCATTCGAACCTCTGTTGTCATAATGGTCTTTTATTTCCGCAGGTTTTTCATTCTCATCCTCATCCTCGTAGCTTTTCTTACTCGATCTATCCTTAACTCTTGACCTATCCTTGTCTTTGTACGCTTCCTTCTCCTTCTCCTTAGACTTCTCTTTCAATTTCTCCTTTTCTCTGTCTCTATGTTTATCTCTTTCCTTTTCCCTTTCCTTATCTTTCCCCCGATCTCTGTCCCTTTCCCTCTCTCTATCCCAATCTCTGCTCTTTTCCTTCTCAGTGTCTCCTTCTTTATCCCTCTTTCGGTCCCTTTCTTTCTCCTTATCCCTTCGATGGTCCTTATCCCTGTTCTTCTCACGGTCATAGTCCTTTTCTTTATCCTTGCTCCTGTAATCCTTCTCCTTCCTCCTTCCATCTCTGCTATCTCTAGAAGGAGACCCCTTATTATCAGCCCTCTCTTCCCTGCTTTCATGCCTTGATTTAGACTTCTCCACTTCCATTCTCAAACGCCTAAACGAATCCCAGAAACTTCAATCAAGACCTAATCGCAAAAGGGAACAACTCAGAAACAAAAAATTACAGTGGTTGCAGACTACAACAAGCAATTAGAGTAACAAAAACTATTATAGTGGCAAAGATCTGAGCAGATATACTTATTGACTACATACAGCATCTAATCGTTGCTCAACCTCCCAAGTCCCAAACAATACATGGAAACCCTAACCTACGGAGTTTTTGCTATTATTGAGAGAAAACAAAATTGAATCAAAATCGATTCGACGAACCTAGAAATCGAGATTCAATGGAAATTACTGAGGTATTCGGATCCACGGACAAATAAGATTGAAAACGCTCAGAACTGCAAGAGAATCTGAAGTACGCCAACGAATAGCAGCTTAAGAAGATAGAGCACTAATAGATGCGGAGGAACTGAGAAATAATGATTCAATCAAGAGAGATGACGGCTAAAAGCATACCGCGAAGGATTGAAAGCTCGCCGGTAGAAAGCGACGGCGAAACTCAGACAGACGAGAGGGGAAACGATTTTGTGAAGAGAAAAAAAAAATAGGAAAAGCAGATATACGTTTATATATATAGCACTCCGGTTCAAGAGCAAACCCGTTGGTACGTGAATTAATGTTAATCGGTATAGTTGACGACCGGTTTTAATTTTCGTAATGAAGTGTTCGTGGCTTGGTTCAAAATACCAAATTGGTTTAGTGTAAATCATTTCAAAATGATTAACAAATTCCTACCTTACCGGTCCGGTTTATGAAGACTCAACCGGCTGTTTTCAACTTTTCATAGTCCTCAAAACGCTTGAAAAGATATGCCATGTTTACAGAAAACTTACTAAATCTTCAAGTTAAAAGAAGCATATCCTTATGTTTTCACAATTTCTCACCCGAACCACGAGCTTTGCCAGTGGAAGTGTGATCATTGCTATTTTGGCTAAGAGTTAACCAGAAACCAGTGAATGATCGAACACTGATTATGTAGTTTCTATACTCTATAGGTTATCTCTAACCACCGAGTAATTATTATCACTAAGGGTAGACAAAATATCCAGATCCGGATAACCAAACCAAATTTGAATGTGATATGAAAAAATAGTATTGAATTCAAACTTGAACTAATTAAATTATTTGAATGGATCCAAACTTTTAATATTGGAAGAACTGAAATCGAATTTGACCCAAACCAAAATATTTCAGATACCCAAAAATACATGAATCATAATTACGTACTTAAATCTATTAACTATTTTAGATTTACTATTTATAATATATTCAAATACATGAAAATATCAAAAATAATAACAAGTAAATATCTAAAAATAACCAAAATAACCGTTTGAGCATGCTCCGGGATCCTCTGTTTCAGTTGTAAACTTTTATGCTCATTGAGCTTTTAATATAAGTTTGTGTTACAAAAAAAAAACCAAAACATTCAAAATATCCAAAATTACCTACTTGTTCTCCACTCAAATATATCAATCAAACTAATTTTCATGTTAATTTGAAAGTATTTAATTTTTCATGATGTTTTTGTCTTTAGTTTTATTGACGTTGGTGTTGAGATAAAAATATTTGATACCACTCCGCAGCAATGTTACTTCGATAAAGTGAGTAATCTCCCGAAGTTCAATAATATCTATCGTTCCTTTGTAGTCTTGGTGCCTTTGGAACCTACAATTCTGTCACAAACATTTGTCGGGTTGCAACCAAGTGAGACCTTGCAGTTCTCGATATTTCACATCACGATAATAGTTTTGGCACAATAATTGTTCATTTACATTGACAATTTTAACACTTTTTTATAGTTTGGCACAATTTCTAGCAGTTTCATAGTTGACCCTTGATTATACAAACTAAATGCTTTCTAAACATAGACAATGAAATTTTTGAAAATGTAGTTCACTAAAGATTGATCCAATCTGGTTTACTTAACTGAACCAAAGTTGTATACAAAAAGCACAGCTATATTTCAGCAAGCTTACTAATTAGCCACAAGCGGTATCCTGTGACCTTTCATTCCAAACCCCGGACGAGAAGGCAGGGAGTACAAAACGCAACTCCCATTTGCTGACTCACAAGTGGTAGTCTCATTATCGCTATAATTTGCTGACTCACAAGTGGTAGCCTCATTATAGCTATAATCCATGCCCTGCAACACAAACAACAAAAGAAAAAGCTGAGTTTTCAACATCCAGGTTCCAACTTTTGTTATACAAACCCACAAAGAAGTCAAATATTTACTAGCAAAATACAGTCACGCGTTTTTTTTTTTAAAAACCACTATAAGCACAAACCCATAAGCCACATTAAGAAGCTAGGAAGTTTGAACGCATAAAAAATCATCAAATGCTTTCCTTTGTATGACCGATGTGGTATTTAATGTATAAAATATGACTCACCATCGGAGGAAGAAGTTACTGAAGAGGGAGACGATAGATAGCAACAAAGAGAACTGATCGGAGATGGATAGACTGTGAGGAAAAGGAAGAGGAAGATGAAGATGAGGAAGAGCTAAATAGCTGACGCTAGAAATTAAAGATGTCTTGGGTGTAAAGCAGCTCTGGACCTGCCACATAAAAATAAATTTATAAATTTGTTAAATTGTTTCTATACGTAAGAACCAAAATAGGAACTACATAGTGTAAGTACATAATCTAATTCATGTGTCGATGTTACATAAGTATAACTCCGTAGTAGCCACATTATTGACTATCGACCATTGGAATTATAGCCGGGTGCCACATTCAGGGAGGAACCAAGTGGCATTATTAAAAGATAATTGAAGAAATTAAGGATGAGAAACAAATAATTGTTATCACTAAGGGTGGACAAAATATCCATATCCGAATAACGAACCAAATTTGAGTATGATATGAAAAAATAGTATTGAATCCAAACTTGAACTAATTAAATTATTTGAATGGATCCAAACTTTTAATATTGGAAGAACTGAAATCGAATTTGACCCAAACCAAAATATTTCAGATACCCAAAAATACATGAATCATAATTATGTACTTAAATCTATTAATTATTTTAGATTTACTATTTATAGTATATTCAAATACATGAAAATATCAAAAAAATTACCAAAAATCACCAAAAATAATAACAAGTAAATATCTAAAAATAACCAAAATAACCAAAACCTTCAAAATATCCAAAATTACCTACTTGTTCTCCACTCAAATAATCAATCAAACTAATTTTCATGTTAATTTGAAAGTATTTAATTTTTCATGATGTTTTTGTCTTTAGTTTTATTGACGTTGGTGTTGAGATAAAAATATTTGATACCACTCCGCAACAATGCTACTTCGATAAAGGGAGTAATCTCCAAAAATGCAATAATCTCTATTGTTCCTTTGTAGCCTTGGTGCCTTTGGAACCTATAATTATGTGTCTTTGGAACCTACAATTCTGTCACGAACAGTTGTCGGGTTGTAACCAAGTGAGACCTTGCAGTTCTCGATATCCCACATCACGATAATAGTTTTGGCACAATAATTGTTCATTTACATTGACAATTTTAACATTTTTTTATAGTTTGGCACAATTTCTAGCAGTTTCATACTTGACCACTTGATTATACAAACTAAATGCTTTCTAAACATATAGAATGAAAATTTTGAAAATGTAGTTCACTAAAGATTGATCCAATCTGGTTTAGTTAACTGAACCGAAGTTGTATAACAAAAGCACATATATATATTTCAGCAACCTTACTAATTTAAGACATATTAGTGATTGAATCCCTCCTCCCAAATAGAAGTGTTTTTTTCTTTTTATCACACAATATTTACATTTTTATTACATACCTGATACCACAATTGGATAATATAACCAGAGCTTAATGAAGACACTGAAACGAATTGAGTTTACAAACTCTATGAGTCAGATACTAAACACTAAACGTAATCATAGCCAGATGATGCTCTTTCGGATGCAAGGTTTCGTTTGTTCTGAGTGGGCAAGAGACACCGCGTCATATCTTTGCATTTAAGCCATTTCAAGCCTTTCTCTTCGTGCTTCATTGTTAGCCTTGATGCGACTGATTTGATTCCACTTCTCATATAATTTAGAATAAACACCACAAGATCACTGCAATGCAGCTAAGATTAAACCATAACTCTCATATATGAATGAAACCGCAAAACAAAAACAAAAACAGTGTCTTGTACTTACAAAGGAGAGCAAGGAGAGCGAGAACCGTTGATAAAGTAGACGAACAAGAAAGAATCGAAATGCTGGCCGTTGATTATGTAGAATCCGTGTAACCTTCTTACACATCTGAAAGACATTCTTTTGTACAATCTGATTGCGGGACTGTTGTGTGCAATTACATGAAGGTAAACACCACGGCACGCAGGGATGCTACACGCATATTTGATGACCTCCTTAATAAGCAACTTAGCTGCAAAGAAGAACCAAACTTAAAGAGCTTAATATTAACAAAACCAAGCCAGAGAATCAATGAAAATACCTATTCCACGTTTTCTGTAGCTTTCTACAACTCCAAGCGTTAGGATGTACACCAATGTCTCTTCTCCCTTACACGAGTCATATCTTATTAAATCTGATATCTGCTCCAGACATAGAAAAGTATCAAAATATAAACGCATAAGATAACCCACCCCTAGACTTGTCACATTTAGCGAACGAGTACAAAAACAAGTTTGCACCATAATCAAGAGTCAAGACGTTAGAAAAGCAGATCCGTTTTATTTTTTAAAACTTTTGTAAGAAACCCATCTGATAAAGCATGGTCAAGCTTAAACCATAGGACATTATGAAATGTCCCGACAACATCCAAAGTCTACACTAACACAAAGCTCAATGCGGTAAAATGCTACAAACCAAGATTCAATTTAAAAGCTGCTGAAACTATAGAAAGTTTTGAGCTTTAAGAAACTTACCCCATTTCATGAAATTGTTTCAAACATTCAAAATCAACACTTGACAAACCTTCAAAACAGGTTCTAATTAAGGAAGAAACAAGTTCAAAAAGGGAAAGAGACTCACTTCGGTTTCTTTAGCAGGCCCGATCTTAGCAGTAACAAACCCAATAAGTTCATCAGAAAGACCATCAGGGCGGCTCCGATCAACAGCAGCCCAAGAGAGGATATCACCACCGTTGACAACATTCTGAAAAAACTCAGACTCATACCTGAAAGAAATACAATTTCCCAAAAGGGAAAGCCACTCAAATCTAAATGAAAGAAATACAATTTTCCAAAGAAAGGAACTTTAACTTACCTGATTGGGAATATGTCGCGATGGATTTGCTCCAGACGTTCTAAATCAGAAGGGTTTATCGGCCTGAAGCAGATACTTGGACGAGTAGAGATTTTGGGTTCCTCCATTGGCGAATTCTCCACGAACCCACGCGGGAAGCGCGACGTTTAATCGCAATAACTAAACCTGAAACTCTAGATTTCTAATACTTATATGATCATCTGAACCCCAAAAAGAAAAAAAAGATCACGGGATCAGATCGGTCTCAGAATCGGATCCGGGTGGGTTTGAGTGTCCGAATCCGAAGATGGGTTTGTTGATCTGCAAAGATTTCTCGCGGGTGAATTGAATCGAAAGAAACGACTTTTGGAGACGAAGAGGAAAGATTAAGAAACGTACTTGCTTGGGTGAAGCCATCTTTGATTCTTGGGATCACCTCACGTGCCCTTGCCACTAACAAGCACGTGCATCCCAGCTACTAACATTTTTTAGATTTTTTTCTTTTAGATTTTTTATGACAAACATTAATTGAAAATAGAGTTATTTTCATTAAAGGTCATTTTTTGTCTTTTTTATTACATTGGAGGTCACATGTTATTACCAAGGTAGTTTTTCTGACTAGAAACCAAGCTATCGTAACTAAAGTGGTCCCACAAATTTTTTAAATTGATCATTTTCCTAATAAAGTTTTGTAACAAAAAAAAGGTGTTAAAGAAAAAATAAACCAGAAACATCAAAGTTTCTTCTTCCATCGCTGGTTTCTTCGCCGCCACATCCGGAGCTTGTGCACGCCGCAGTGCCTACCCCTCGTGGTCTGTCGAAGGTCACCTGGTCGGATTCTCTTCTCGCCGTCGTCACCTGAACACAAGCCACCCAGATTCAAGCTTCTCTCCCCGCATCTCTTTCTTCTCCGCCTCGGTATGTGCTCTGCAACTCGTCTCTGTAGTCGCCGTGACCTGAACTCTCACCGCCGAAACGTACTAGCTTCTCCTGAGAAGCTCGCCGGAAATCAATTACAGAGGCTTCTCTTATGGGTCGTATATGAGAGGAAGAGTGATGTGAAGAAAGACATGAACTTTTTTGTACCTTTGTATGTTGATGTTGCCATCTGTGTGATTTCATGTAGTTTTTGGTCTCCTTTTGTTAATCCCAGAAGTACTTTAGTTTTACAAGTGGATTTAGATCTGATCATTTATATAATTAGATTCATTGGATTGTGATCATAAACAGAAGATGTGTGTGTTTTTGAGTAAATTTGCAGTATGGAGGCTCCATAATGGGTCTCAAATGCAGGTTCTATTGTTTCAACGGAGGACATGTTGAGTTGTGTAAGAAACGGTCTTTCAGGATTCCAATTGGGTCATGCTCTCAAATAGAAAAAATTTCTTTCTACCAAAATCACAATTTCGTTTAATAATATGTACAAGGTTTTCCATGTTCATAGGCGTGTATGTTTCAAGATTTCCTTTTTTGTATCTAATTTCATTCAAAGGTGTGTGTTACAATTTCCCTTATTAATATCCATGTGGACACTATTTTTACACTATTACATGTACACAAAATATCGTGTGTACACATGTACACAAAAGATCCAGATGAGCAATTTACCACTATACAATGGCTTAGACATTTACAAAGTTAGTAAACAAAAGATCTAAATGAACATATTCACGATACAATGACCACTTAAACATTTACAAAGCTAGTACAAACGATACATGTTTCAACAGTATATACAGAAAAAATTGTATCCACGTGTACATCATTTTGACAAAATCCACATGTACACCTTTGAACATAATCCACATGTACACCTTTGAACATGTACCTTCCATAAAAAAAAAACAAGCTATACTATTTCAGCTTTTTGTACACCTTTGTAACTATTTTTCCATTTTTTTACTGAGTGGCATTATTGTAAATTTCATCATCTTCCTCATAAAGCTTTCAAGTTCTCTGCAACTTTTTAATGGCTACCTTATTCTATATATCATCATTTTCTACGTTTTCCTTACATTTTATGCCTTAAACTTATGAATCTAACATGAAAATTACGATTTCAACATTTCAAAATTCGAAAAAGAGACTTTGAAATTTCCGATTTGTTAACCTAACCGATTGTGAACAAATCAGAGCATTTCACCGCCGGGTAATCCTCCTCCACAACTGCGTTTAGAAAAATGAAAACAGAGGAATGGGAATTTCTTTGTGTTGTTGACAAAAAAAGGGAACTGCTTTGTGTTAAAAGTGTAATCTCTCGATAAGATCTTGTTGTCGGAAGTAGACGAATAAGCCGAGTTGCAGTGGCAGAGGATTAAGAATGTATAGGGATGTTTTGGAGGATTCTTTGGAGGAGAGAGTGAGAAAATAAATCTCGTTGTCGGAAGTAGGCGAATGGTTTCTCTTTCATTGCCATCTTGAGAAACTGGAAAAAAGTGAGGAGTGTTATGAAATAACTTATAATTTATAGTATCGGGAAATTTAAATAAGAGTAGAATTCAATACCCGTAGGAAGCAAATAACACTTAATATGAGAGAAAGAGTTTATTATAAGGAAGAAGAAGAAGATGTAATTGTGTACAAAAGAGTGAGATGAGTGATGGTATTTATAGTGAGCAACAATACATAAAATATCAAAGATGGTGCTTGATTTGGTAAATGAGTGGGTGATCATAGTGCTTGATGAGTAGATGATCATAGTGCTTGATGAATAGATGAT
>NC_027756.1:47695126-47702271 GCF_000695525.1 Brassica oleracea var. oleracea | reverse complement strand
TGATCATAGTGCTTGATGAGTAGATGATCATAGTGCTTGAGTTGGTAAAGGAGTGGAGGATCATTTCAAAGTTTATCTTATAACAAGGAGCGGAATATTTACGAAATTGCTCTAGAGATTAGTTTTTGGGTTTTGTGAATAAAAGCGTGAAAATGTAACCACAGTAGTTAGGAAACAAAGAGTAGTTAAAGAAAAGTGTCCTTAGTGAAAAGTGTCTTAAAATGAAATAAATAAGATGAAATGTGACTTATAGTATAAATGTTTTTTGAAAATATTTGAATTCAAGAAACATTTGAATCGATTAAATTTTATTAATAGAAAGTTATTGGAAACTGTATAATAAAATAAAAAATAAATTAAATTATAAATATTTATTAAATTTTTAATAAGGAAAATCTAACTTTTCGAGAGAACAGAGGGAGTATGTTTCGTTTGGAACTAGTCAGTACAAAGGTTTCGATTGAATGGTGACAAGGAAAACAATTTATAATCTGTAATGCGGAATGATGATATTATATATCAATTTTTCACACTCATATTTGGACATTATCATCACCTAAATTACCTCAAAACAATTCATTTATTGTCACATGTTACTAGCGAAATGTATTCATAGTTCTGTTTTGTGTAACGCCGCTTCGCTTTCAATTTTTCCGATGATTCATCTCAGTGTGTGTCAGTCCCAGAGAGAGGGAGTTTTCTCTGCATCTTTTTCGTATTATAACTAATATTATCGAACGATAGATAGTTAATCTAATTATTTAACGGTGTATAAATACGCCACGTACTATAAATTCACCGAGTGAGTAAAAAGGAAAAAGCGACGCAGAAAAACGGAAATGTAATGAAGGTTGGAGTGAGTGATCTAAAGACTCGATCCGTAGTTCTTGCTTGCATCGTACATAGCTATGGAACCGGTTCTTGAACCAGCACCGTCCGTGAACTCAAACCCGTCGCCTATACCGCCTCCGATTAACTCTGTGCCCCCTTTCTTGAGCAAAACCTACGACATGGTTGATGATCTTTCCACCAATGAGGTCGTTTCTTGGAGCAGCGGGAACAACAGCTTCGTCGTCTGGGACGTGCCCGAGTTCTCGAAGGTGTTCTTGCCTAAGTACTTCAAGCACAACAATTTCTCCAGCTTCGTCAGACAGTTAAATACATATGTAAGTAAGCATCACTCTTTCTTGTAACTTCAAAAAAAAAAAAAAATCAGATTGATCATTGAAGTGTTGAACTTTCAGGGACTTAGTCCTAGTTCAGTCTCATTCTTTTCCTTTTCTGTTAGAAAGTGTTGAACTATGGTGTTTACACTGTTTATTTGAGAAAATTGAGGTAGTAAGTAAGGCATCAAAGTTGGGTAAGGTAATTACAATGATGTTCTGTATCTGATGGGAGTTTAATTGTTGTCTTTTAATGGGTTCTTGCAGCTTATGAGACTCTGGTGTAGTCAGTAGAACTATGCAGTTAATAGTCTGTCTATTCTTAAACTATATAGATTAGCAATTGTGGTTTAATGGCTAGATCCATGCCTGTCTTGGATTTTTTTGAAACCTTGTCAAGTCAATACTTTTACTCACCAAAAGATTCCACAGAACTTTGCAGGGTCGCTTTAACATATCCTCAGATATGGGTGAAGCTTGGTTTCTTCCTTGTAACTCTAAATCACAAAACAGAATGTCCTATCAGTTGTCTGAACATTAGCTTTGCTTTCGCTTGTATATGTCAGTCCAGGTACATGTTGATAAACTAAGAAGCTATTAACTTTTTTTATCCCATGGTGGAGAAGTCGTTTACTTCCCAGAATGATGCTTTAACCAGAAATTTCAAATACTCTGCAACAGTTTGTGGCTCTTGTACAATTACTCTATGTTGGCTTTCGTCTTCCATAAAACTCAATTTAACTTTTATTTTTGTTGATCTTTAGAGGCCATCTTGTTGAATTATTGTGTCCAGGGATTCAGAAAAGTTGATCCAGATCGATGGGAATTTGCAAACGAGGGATTCTTAAGAGACCAAAAACAACTACTAAAGGGCATTACAAGGAGGAAATCTTCGCACGTGCAGCAGCAGAATCAGCAACAAACTCAAGTTGAGAACTCATCTCTTGCTCCTTGTGTCGAGGTAGGGAAGTGTGGAATAGCAGAAGAAGAAGTGGAAAGACTCGAGAGGGATAAGAACGTTCTTATGCAGGAACTTGTCAGGTTAAGGCATCAACAGCAGGCCACCGAACACCAGCTGAAGGATGCGGTTCAGAAAGTTCAGGCGATGGAGCAGAGGCAACAGCAAATGATGTCGTTTTTGGCCAAGGTTGTTCAGAGTCCAGGCTTCTTAAACCAGTTAGTAGCACAACAGAGTAGTAATGATGGTGACAGACAGATTCAGGGTAGCAGCAACAAAAAGAGGAGACTTCCTGGGGAGGAGGCTAATGATGTTGACCGTCAGATTGTTAAGTATCAGCCATCGATAAACGAAGCAGCACAGACTATGCTTCGACAGTTCTTGAATATGAGTAGCTCAAATGAGTGTGAATCGGTTTCAAACTCTCTGAACTCCTCGAATACAGTATCTGGAGTAACACTGCCCGAGGTTTCACCCGACTCGGCTTATTCAGCAACGAACCAAGTACCTGAGGCAGGTTTGGCTCATCATCCTCAAGCTGGTCTGGTTCAGCCAAACTTAGGTCCAAGTCCAGCTGCAGCTTCTTGGAGCCCTGAATCTGAATGCAAGACAGGTAATGGAGAATGTTTGGATCCAATAATGGCTGCTTTAGGGGGGTCGCTGGAGATGGAAGGCGATGCAGTTTCTCCTAAAGGTGAGGGAGAGATGAAAGAGTTACTTGTCTCTCAGCTGCCTGGAGTCCAAGACCCATTCTGGGAACAGTTTTTTGCTGATGAAGCCCCAGTGAGTGGAGACGCAGAAGAGACCATATCAGGGTCTGTGGAGAATAATGACTTGGCAATGGAGCAAGAACTGAGCGAGTGGACTAGGGATCAACAACAAGTGAACCATATCACTGAACAAATGGGGTTTCTTTCTTCGGAAACACATGGAGGTAAGAATGAAAAGCATCTTCTCTGCATCGATGTTCTGTCTTGAGAGATCATTTGTTTCTCGTTTTCAGGAGAGGCTGTTAAGGGGATATGAACGAAGGAGGAGGAGGAAATATATATCATACACTTTTGACTTTGGCATGTTGTGAATAGCCTTTTAGAGATGACTTTGTGTGTTGTTTTTGTTACATGTTGCTTTGTGCTAGAACGCCCTTCTTCATGTTCAATTATCATACCACTATGATAATCTTTGGTCACTGACCGACTCGAGCAGAAAACTAATAGACATTAACCATACATGTTCGTATCTTTTGCTATAAAGATCATTAAGATGGATTAATATATAAAACATTCACACGATGAGAAGTCAAGGTTCAGTTCGATTGCATGGGAAGGAAAAGAATCTGTACCAATAAGTATATATCTTCAATGGGTAATTTGTATAGTTTCCTCGACTCTTCTTCGGTTGATGCTTGGAGCTTGGTGCTCAGACCAGGACAACGATGATGACAATGAGTATAACAATCCCAAATATGAGAATAAGAAGGCATGTCTGCAACAAAAGTAAAACATATATATGAAACTTATCTTTAGCTGCTAAAATAGGAATCACATAATTAAAAAAGTTGAGAGAAGTCTCTCGTAGTACCAAGGATGAGTTTGCTCTTTGAGTTTTAGATGCTTTTCTGAGTTGTGCAGTGGCTTGCGAGGTTGCAGCATGTGAGTTATCAATGTTGGAGCTGATGTCATCTGCCAAATAGACATTATAAAGTTTCTTAGATTCTAAGTCGTAAAGGAGACGTGGCAATTTACGATTTATGGTGGTTGGGTTTACTTACCGATCATAACTCCTTGATCGTTCACTAAAACAGCTAGATCATTGAAGATTTCATTCACTTCACCAATCTGTTCTTGAATTTCTCTGATTCCGTGCTCTCTTTCCTCAATAATTGCTTCATTGAATGTTATCTCGTTATCTAAAAACACCACTTCTTGCCTGGAATGAGTATAATTCAAAGTTAAATAGCATGTCGCTGCAAGATATGAGGTAACACAGCATGCCCAAACTGAAAAGATGGATTTAAAATGGGTTTATGGCCATATCCAACTTTGAGAATTATATTAACCTAAGTTTAAGCTTATATCAACGATTACGGCCAGAGTTAGTAACTCAATTAAATATCTCACTAAGGAACACAAGAAAACTGCATGCTGGATTGACTAACATTTGGGTTGTGTTTATGCTGAAACAATTATGAGGTGAACTAGCAAAATAATATGCTATAGCATACAATCAAATAAATACTCTCACCTTTTTGATTGTAGAAGAAGAGTTTGCTCCTGGGAGGTCCTTAAAGATTCAATATCCAGTTCCTGTGCATCGTAACTGCATGTAGTGGCATAACAATGAAGCATGTGTAAGTACGATTCAAATTCCACACACTATCAGTAACAATTTCGTTTTCAAAGTTTGCTGAACATTCAAAAAGTTTATACTATACTAATCAAGCTGCTACCTAATACAAAACAACAACATTAAGACATGCGAGTACATAATCCAGGGAACGTTTCTTTTCTCATTTAGTAGACAACAAGATTCATTTACTTACCTGGCAGGTATATCTTGTGTTACGACAGGTGTATAAGTTATTTCTCTTTCAGCTGCAAGCCTCTGAGCTTTCTGAAACTCTTTGAGAACTGATTGAAAATCTTTGGCCAGCTTAGCATCCGCAATCTTCTTAATTGGCTGCAAGTTAATATAAACATAACATAGCAAACCTGAATAATGTTAACAGATAAACAAATCACACACATCATCTATCAGGCAACCAAAATCGAATGGTATCACCACCAAAGTTGATTCAATAGTAAATGTTCTCTTTCACATGAGAAAGCAAACAAAAATGTAAGCAGTTTCTTACAGTAGCTGCTCCATGGAGGTCGGCTTCGCTAGCTTCTTTAAGTTTAGCTGACGTATTCTTCACCAGTTCTGATATCTGTAACCTTGTTTTTTGTCTGCAGCCAATAGAATTTCCAGAACAAATAAATCTTTTTAAAAAACAGATGCTCAATAAACAAAACCAAAATTGTCAGACATTAACAATGAATTTAAGTTTTCTCTAGCATAGTTAAAAGCAATATATAAACAACAAAACCATCTAAACCTTAACTATCACGCCAACCCTAATTAACTCGGAGATTTAACAACACAGGGAGAAGAATGAAGAGGGGGAAAAGAAATGGAACTGACAGCTTCTCTCGCAATTCAAGAGTATCCTTAGGCGTTCCGATCGAATTAACGAGGCGGAAGAAGGAGTTGACGGCCGTGCTGATCCTGAAGATCCCGGCGGCTACCTCCTGAGACGGATCCCCACGAGACAGAGGTTTCTGCTGCCTCCCACGATTCGGCGTTTGGAATCGAGAGCCAGCTTCGAGATCTTGGAAACTCATCCTCCTCTTCTTCTTCTTTCTCTCTCGAATCTAATCTCTCTATCAATGGGGGAACAAAGACGACGATGATTGGCAAGAGTTAGGTAATACGTTTTCCCAAATTTATTTTTATTTAAAAAAAAAAATATTGCATAAATTATTTATTTCATGTGGTCCGCGTGGTTATGGCGGTGGAGGGAAGGATCCTGAGCTGTCGTAGTTGACCCACCCGCCCTTCCCGTTTAAAATTTAAATGAAACGTGGACCGGTTTAACCGGACAGATTCAATCTCTAACCGTGCCAAGCAGAGTTAATCTAGAGAACAAAACCAATCTTAATTCAACTTGTTTGTCGTTTCTTGAAAGATTTTAAATAACTTACTAGAGATTAATCCGGGTTACGTCCGGAATTTTTATTTTTTTTCTAATTTAAGTTGTTAAATTATTTATATTTAGATTATGATATATATTTATATAAATGTTAAGATGCATGTCATAATTAAAATTTATTTTTAAATTTTAACACGATAAATTAATATATTTTTTACTATTTAAATATTTTTTTGTAATTTTGTTGGCTATCTAGTTATCATATTTAGCAAAACTATATGTTGAGTGGTGGAATAAATGTTTTAGATATTTAGTTAAACTGCAGAGTATTTTCGGATCGACCACATGCTCAACAATCGATCGATTCGTAAAAACAAGGTCGATCTCCTTGGCCAGGTAAGTACAATTTTAGCAAAAATATCTTTGATTTTCAAATATTAAGTATATAACTATTCTTTTGAATATTTTTTTTTAAAATGTATTTTTTGATTAAATTATTATATTATAATGTTTATGTAAATATTTTTTGTGATGTTTGAATTTGTGCTGTTAGTATACTTAACCTAGATGATATTGATGTTTAACAATTTATTTTTTTCTGGAAATAGAAAATAATGATATATCAAAACGTATCTAATACTTGTTAAATGATAGTATAATGTAAATTACATCCATTATTTGAAAATAACCATTTGTTGTTTTTATTTTTTTTAAATCAGAAATTATTTTTATTTAAAAACATTATTCATATATAATATAATAGTTTAAGTTTGGAAGATTAATCTATATATATAAATTATGTATATTTTTTTAAAAATAATTTAAGATATTATATATTGATTAGTAACTGAATAAAATCAGAATTTCTTATCTTGAAAATGAAATATTTATATTTTTGTCCTCATGTTGTACTCACCAATCCAGCATTGATATTTATAACTCATTATGTTTTTAAAGAAACTTAGTTTTAAGTAATAAATAAATTTAATAAATTAAATTCATCACCTATAATGTTCTGTAAACTATATTTGAAACTCTCTAAAATTATATTATAAGCATAATATTACTATTATTTAATTTATGTTATTTTAAGCATAATATATGCTAAACCAACTTAAATTATATTTACAATAGGACCATCCGAAACCGGTTAATAAACCAAAAACAATACTAAACCAACATGAACCAATACCTGATTCGGCGAGGAAATAGGTGTTTCAGGATAAACGCTTGAATGGTTATTAACTGTAATGGTTTGATCATGAAAGAGTTAGTATGAATATTAACAATAAAATTATGGATTAGATTAATTTAAATTTGTAAGAATACCTTT
>NC_027756.1:47693788-47694580 GCF_000695525.1 Brassica oleracea var. oleracea | reverse complement strand
TTATTATTTATTTTTCTATATATTGAGTATTTCTCTTTCTTATATTTTATATTTAGTTAATATCTATATTTTATTTTTTAAGATAAATGTTTAAATCTTATTGTTTTTTCCAGTTTTAATGTAAAACGGCAATGTTTAATAGAAGAACTTGGACAAATAGTCAAATAGTTATATTTATCTTTTTTTTTCTTTTTTTATAAAATGGTAATGTTACATTATGGAGATAATCCGTTTTTTTAGTGAAAAATGGTAATCTTACATATATTGAATGTAGTCTTTCCTTTTTTTTTATGTTGTATGTTTACATATTATTGTTATTTTTAAATGTAAAATGGTAATCTTACATATGTTTAATGTAGTTTTTCCATTTTTTATGTTGTATGTTTACATATTATTTTTTAAAAATAAAAATGTAAAATGGTAATCTTACATATGTTTAATGTAGTTTTTCCATTTTTTATGTTGTATGTTTACATATTATTTTTTAAAAATAAAAATGTAAAATGGTAATCTTACATATGTTTAATGTAGTTTTTCCATTTTTTATGTTGTATGTTTACATATTATTTTTTAAAAATAAAAATGTAAAATGGTAATCTTACATATGTTTAATGTCATATTTTCATTTTTTATGTTGTACATTTACATATATTTATTATTTTCGAAATTATATATAATGTTTTTGTTTTTTTAAATAAAACGGTAATGTTGCATTATGGAGATAAACCGTCCTTTTTTTTTAAGTGAAAAATGATAATTTTACATATGTTTAATGTAGTTTTTCCATTTTTT
>NC_027756.1:47693507-47693690 GCF_000695525.1 Brassica oleracea var. oleracea | reverse complement strand
ATGTGGACGCTCTATGGAGCCTCAAAAGGTCCCTTTTATTAGTAAGGTTATGTAATTTTCCATTTTTAAATTGCGTATTTACATATATTATATATTTACTTATTATTTATTTTTCTTTATATTGTGTATTTCTATTTCTTATACTTTCTATTTACTAATAATTTTATATTTTAAGATAGATTT
>NC_027756.1:47684987-47693010 GCF_000695525.1 Brassica oleracea var. oleracea | reverse complement strand
TAAATTTCTTGCTTTTATATCAATGATAATATTACGATATATATCTAATGTAATATTTTTATTTGTTATATACTATATTTGCTTATTATTTTTTAATTTTATTTTATATTTATTTATTCTAATATTACGATAAATATTTAATATAATATTTCTATTTCTTATATTGTGTGTTTAGTTATTATATATTATACTATACATTTTTCAGATATATGTTTAATTTAGTTTTTTTATTTCTTAATTATATATTTACTTATTGTTTATTTTCTTTATATTGTATATTTACTTATTATTGTTTAATGCAATGTTTCTATTTCTTATATTGTTTATTTACTTATTATTTATTTTTCCTTATATTGCAAATTTACTTATTATTTATTTTCTATTTTTTAAATAAAAATGCCACCTGTCATCTTTCGGGAGAATTTTGTTTCGCTGATGTGGACGCTCTATGGAGCCTCAAAAGGTCATTTTTATTAGTATAGATTTTACCATTTGTCATCAAAATGTATTTATTTGTTTATATATCCAAAAAAAAATTATTGGAATTAAAGAAATAATGGGTAATCTATCAAAAAAATGTTTTGAGATGTGTGACAATGAAACCAAAATATAAAGAAAAATCATGTGGTGACTGCTAAACTAGCAAATGGATATTTCGAACCTTCAACAAATCAATCAACACACTAGTTATCAAAGTGAAGTTTATTACTGAGTGAGCACATGTAAAAGTCTCAACTCTGAGTGGTTGGGATGTTACATGTTTTCACCAATTCTATGGAATTTGTAGACTTGTAGTCGAACTCGATGAAAACATGAATCAAGCAGTGGCTGTAAAATGGGATATCGTATAATCATGGACTCAATATGACTATATGAAAGTAGTGTATACAAAATACTCGTGGTTGCAGTTTGACCGACAATGTCGTCTTATTACATGAAAAAACAAAAACACATAACGACATGTATTAACTAGCTGTTGAATCAAGAAACGGGTAGTCAGTGTAGCCCACCACAGGGTCAGAAGCATAAAACGTTGATCTATCATACTTATTCAACGCCGCATCAACTTCAAACCTCTTTGGCAGATCGGGGTTCGCCAGAAACCACCGACCATAAGCCACCAGATCAGTCCTTCCCTTATCAACCGCCTCGTTCCCGTCTTCCCTCTTAAAACCTCCAGCAGCAATAAACGTCCCCGAGAAGGCTTTTCTCATCGGCGTTAAAGTGTGAGGACACTCTGTTACTTCACCCATTGTTTTCATCCTCGCTTCGATCACGTGACAGTATAAGATTCCGTATTTGTTCAGAGACTCCGCCATGTGAACCGCTAATGCTTGTGGGTTTGTGTCTCCTGATTCCATGTAGTCTGCGAAGGGAGAGAGCCTGATTCCAACGCGATCAGGCCCGATCTCGTTGGCCACTGCTTCGACTATGTCTAGAGCGAATTTGCAGCGGTTTTGTAATGATCCACCGTATTCGTCAGTTCTATCGTTCACCGTGTCTTTCATGAACTGGTCGATGAGATAGCCATTAGCTCCATGTATCTCTACTCCGTCGAAGCCTGCAAGCAACAACAAAATTCAAGGATACGTATATAATGTAAGAGTCTTTCTTCTAGAATAATATCATATAATAACGTTAAAACAATATATTATTCTCAAATTAGCAAAAATAAAATATAAAATAACATAACATTAACTAAAAAAATTATAATATTATTTATGATTAGAATTTAAAATTTAGTATTTACGGGGTGAAATTAGGGTAAAACATTTAGGAATTGAAATACTTTTATCATTTTATCTTTTAATTAGTGTCAATTTAATTATTTTTCTTTATGTGTTAACATTATCATAATGTTTTTTTTTGTGCTGTGCCAAACAGTGTGCTTACCAGCTTCCATAGCGTTTCTTGCTGCAAGCCTGAAATGGTTGACAATGGTGGGGATCTCTTCAGTACTTAGGCGTCTTGGAGGGGTAAACATGGCTTCATCGATGCCGTTAGAGCGGATCTGAGGCATCAATGGCTTGTCTGTACAAGAGATGGGAGCTTGCCCATTTGGCTGAAAACCTTTATTAGAAACTCTGCCAACATGCCAAATCTGACAGAAGATGATGCCACCTTTGGCATGAACAGCGTCCACGATTGGCTTCCATGCCTCCACATGCTCTTTAGTCCATATTCCAGGTGTATCTTGATACCTTCAAGAGCAAGAAACCACGCAAATGTGAGTCAGATCAAAACCACAAATAAAAATCATAAACTTTATTTCAATAGAAGAATTATTTTGTACAACTAATTTTGAGATAAATAAATTGAACATTCTTTCCAAAAAAAAAAAAAGAAGAAGGAGAAGAAAGAGCTACCCTTGAGCTGTATCTGAAACTCCAGTGGCTTCAGTGATGAGAAGACCTCCTGGGGTGGTTCTCTGAGCGTAGTATAGCACAGCATGAGGTTGAGGAACGTTTCCGTATGATCTTTGTCTCGTCAGTGGTGCAAGAACAATCCTGAATCATGAACAAAATGATCACGCTTCATATTGGATTATAAGGAAGAGAGTTTTCAGCTCAAAGAACATATAACATATACAACATACCTGTGGGAAAGATTGAATCTACCCATCTTGTAGGGCGCGAGGAGAGGGATACTCTGTTTCTTTTTTTTTTTTTTTTTGATAAGTATGTGAATATCATATAAATGAAGCAGATTGTACATGTACAAGTTTGAAGCAGTTCAGCCAATCATTGCCAAAAAAAAGATAAAAACAATGAAAAGCTTATCTAGTTAGAAACAGGTTCCTAACTAACGGGACTTAGCAAGAGTGCTTAAGCCAGCAGCCGAGCAATTTTCGAAATTTCTTCCGAGACTTCCTAGGGATACTCTGTTTCGTCACTACGTTTTCCATTAGTTCTTTGTCTCTCTTGATTCTTTCTCTCTTAAAACACTTTGAACGTGTAAGAAGATGGTACACATGAGCACATATTTATACGCGTTGATTAGTGGGAAAAAGCAAAGTTTTGTTTTTATTTCGTCTTATGGACGTCGACGTCATTGTGAACGCATGCATCCATGCACAGACCTGACCCCCACATGCATTTCTTCACGACGTATTCATTGACGTCATGAAAAAGTTAAAAAAACTTTAAACCTCTTTCCTCCAATTTTGGATGCGGCTTTTGGTCCATAGGCGCTAAACGTGGCCTCGTATAATTTAAAAATCATTATTTTGTGTGTGTTTGACTTCAGCTTTCTTTGACCGCACAGAGAGAATTAAAAGTGGACTTCCCAAGGAAAAGGAAGATGCTCCGTCTCTGTTTTGAAGTTGACTAAAAAAAGGCTAAGCAGTCGGTTCTACAAGAAAAAAAAACTTAAACGCAGATCGTTTCTCCACCTGAGTCTGCTTTGACAGGTGGCGAGGGGCTTGATCGTAACAATTTGGCGAGGGGCTTGATCGTAACAATTTCTCTTAAAGCCCAATATGATGAAGATAAGGCCCGTTATTTATTTTCTTTTTAACCAGACTAACTGATCTCCACATTTAAGACTGAAAATGTTTAAAAGCAAAATTTAATGTAAAATATCTTAATTAAAAATAAAAATCCAATTTTATCTTCAATTTAAATTTACCAAAATATTTGATTAATTATTGAATTAAGAAGTTCAATACATATACCATATCTATGATAAGACAAGATTTCTAAGGTTTTACTTGAAATGAAAAAGCCCAAAAAAAAAAAAAAAACCAGAAGTGTAAAAAAGGAAAAGTGAAGTAATACTCCATCCGTTCTTTAATAATAGACTTTCTAGAAAAAAAGTTTGTTTCAGAAAGATGTATTTTTTGTGTTTTCTATGAAAAAATTGTAAACTTCAAGAAAATTAATTGTCTTTATTGAATTACTATTGGTTAAAAGTTATTGAAAATTGAAAATTACAGAAAACGATACATTTATTATGGTAATTTAATGTGTTTTCTTAATATGTGTGAAAATATTAAAAAATCTATCTTTTAGGAACGGAGAGAGTAGTATTTAGTTTAAAGTTTATTTTGTTTTTTTTTACTGGTCAAAAAAGGTTTATTTTGTTTATAATAAAATAGTAGTACTAAAAAAAGGATGAATGGCGTAACGCAATCCCACACGTCGAGAGTGTAATAAAAAGCAAAGACATTTCTTCTCCTCTATACGCAATCATATCAATCAATATCGAAGTGCGTTTCTCGTGAATCTCATCTGCGTTAGAAAGCAATCTCACACCTCTCTTCCCCGGCGACAACGAAGATCAACAACATCCATGGCGGTTTGTTGTTCTTCTTCTTCTTTCCTTCAATATTTCGCTGTGATCCATTATGTTTTTTCGGAAAATTTGTTACGACTAGAAACGATTGCGTATCATCAGTTTGCTCCTTAGGACGAGTTTGATAGCTGCTAGTTCGTTGTTATATTCTGGATACAAATTGATCTGTGTGTCTATCGGTGTTCATCTGTTATGCAACTCTATTATTTTCAGAAATTTTGCAATATCTATGTATTGCTTACGTGATCAAATTGTATTGCTAGCAGCAAAGATTTCATATCCGTTGGTTTGATTTCGTGTAATTATTATGTGTGTTCCTTTTGAAGTTTTTTTTGGGATAATTTAGGTAATGATGAGATTGGAACAACGTTTAGATAAGGAGCTAACTTCATTTACATGTGTTTTCAGAAACAAATAAAATCTGACTCATCCCTGAATCATGTTTCACTCCTGGACCATATTCATCTGCGTTTATTTTGTTGAATGAAAAGATGACCGTCAATTTCTGGCGAACTTGATTTGATCCGTAGATCTCAATGTGTTTCACTATGATAGTATGATCTTGTGAGGATTTAGACTTATTTGAGCTGGCCTAGTGGTTTGCGTTTTTATTGTTTTCATTAATGATCATTATCTTTTTGATTCATGGTGTGATACAGATAAGGTCAGTAAAAGTTGGCAATCTCTCCTCAGGAGCAACAGAGCATGATATCAAAGAGTTCTTCTCCTTTTCTGGTGAAGTTGAAACCATTGACATCCAAGGGTTAGTGTTTGCCAATTGCTTTTTACCTTTTTGTTACTTTTGTTCTTTGAGATAGTGATATGGTGAAATGAAAGCCATTCGAAAGGAATGAAGGTTCATTTCCAAGATTCTCTTAATGTTATGTTCGACTCTGAGTTTGTTTTGTTTGCTTTCATGTTCTAACTAGCAGTGGCGAGCATAGTGCTTATGTCACATTCAAAGATCCTCAAGGAGCTGAGACCGCTGTTCTCTTATCAGTGGGTTCACTTTTATTTCTCTTTAAACATTCTCCTCCTCTTATCGAGCATAGTTTGTTTACAACTTGCAATATAATTAGAACATTTGTAACTGCAGGCCTCATTCTAACAACTAGTGATGTTTTTTCAGGGTGCGAGTATTGCCGATCAATCAGTCACCATTGAGTTGGCTCCTAACTACACTCCACCTGCTGCCCCTCATGCTGTAAGTTCTTTTCCTTTTACTTAATAGGAACCAGATACATTTCCATTGAAATGATTACTATTCATTGATTGTTTGTAAAAACCTCTCAAATCTGTGATTGGTAGTCTGGTAGATTATATTAATCGAGTTGATCGTCAACAATCTTTAGAAACAATAGTGTGTAAACAGAAATCTCTAGATGTTTAAATTCGTGTTCATTTCCCAGGAAACACAGAGCGGTGGTGGAGGCGCTGCAGAAGGCGTTGTACAGAAGGCAGAAGATGTTGTGAGCAGCATGTTAGCAAAGGGTTTCATCCTCGGGAAAGACGCGGTCGGCAAAGCAAAAGCCTTTGATGAGAAACTCGGTTTCACTTCAACCGCAACCGCAGGAGTTGCGTCCATAGACCAAAAGATCGGTCTAAGCCAAAAATTCACAGCTGGTACAACCTTGGTGAACGACAAGATCAAAGAGGTGGACCAAAGCCTCCATGTTTCAGAGAGAACCAAGTCTGCATATGCTTCGGCTGAACAGACTGTGAGCAGCGCAGGAAACGCCGTGATGAAAAACCGTTATGTGTTAACCGGTGTGAGCTGGGCCGCAGGAGCGTTCAGCAGAGTTGCTAAAGCTGCTGGAGAGGTTAGTCAGAAAACAAAGGAAAAGGTTGAAGCTGAGCACCCGCCACAACCGTCACAGTCTCAGGAGCAATTACCTGAAGGGTATGCTCCAATTCATTCGTCTGAATACTCCAAGAAATAAATCTCTTTCTTGTTGGTTTCTTTGGTATGTTATAACATAAAAGCTAAGCTTGGAACTTGTCTATATATATATATTCAATAATCTAAACAGTTATACATAGAAATAAATGTAAAGACAGAAATCAAATTAACCCGTTCAGACCAGTTTCAATCTTAGAGGGATCAGTAACTCAGTTTCCAAATGCAAGATGAGTTTGACCGGTCCGTTGCATACTCTAACTCCGGCGATAGATTCAGAGAAAGATCGAGTTTCGAAAGCGCAGATCTCAAATAGTTCAAGAGGGTTCGATATCGGGAGTTTTTCTTCTTCAGTACTTGAATGTAAGCGTGTAAGCCAAGCCATATCACTTCTTCTTTGCACAGTTTAAGAACTGGTCTGAAACTAGAACCAGTGTTGATTCTGTGCGTCCTTCTATTTATGAGTTTGAACATGTACCTATAAGGTGGAAGAAAATCAAGAACGCTAGATTATACAACTGAACATAAACCAAGATGCTCATAAACATAGGATAAGAGTTTTATTCCATACCTGATAGATCTTGTGATGAATTTGGACAAAGCTTGAGGATGAAGCTTCCAAAACCGGGACAACTCGTAGACATAACAGTGAAACTTCATTGCAGCTAACAGAAAGATCTGATAGATGTTTAACCTGACAATTGCTCCCGAGTTGATGTTCGAGTCAAAGAGAATGGGATGACATTTGGGGACCAAGAAGTAACGCAATTTATGCCGAAGATTTCCAAGTGGTTTATTCTGCCAGGCTACCGAAAAGGTTGAGCTTATATGGCCATTCAAGTACCTGTTTCCATAAATTTGAGTGGAAAAATTAGACTCAAAACAATCATAAAGCAGCAAGGCTGAGCAAACAGAGCCAGACATGCATACAGGAGAATATAGCTGTCAAATGGTCCGTCCATGGTCCAAATGGTCAAATGGTCATGACCAGTTGGACCATTTCAGTTTTGGGCACTAGTGGATGGTCCATATTGGACAATGGTCCAAACAAATGTCCAAGACCAATAGAGACTATGTCCAAATGGGTATGTACATGGACACCCAATAAAATTTATAATTATTTTTTAATTATTAGTTTAGATCTTATTTCTAAAATTTTGAAATTATGTTTACTTTCCAAAATTAAAGAAATATTTTTTTTGTCAAAAACTGTAAAACTATGTTTTCTTTTCAAAATCGAAAAATTTCATTTTTCCGTCGAAACCGAGAAATTGCGTTTTCCCGCCAAAACCAGAAATTGCATTTTCCCGCCAAAACCGAAAATTGTGTTTTCCTGCCAAAACCGAGAAATTACGCTTTCCCACCGAAACCGAGAAATAGCGTTTTCCCGCCGAAACCGAGAAATTGCGTTTTCCCGCCAAAACCAGAAATTGCATTTTCCCGCCAAAACCGAAAATTGTGTTTTCCTGCCAAAACCGAGAAATTACGCTTTCCCACCGAAACCGAGAAATAGCGTTTTCCCGCCGAAACCGAGAAATTGCGTTTTCCCGCCGAAACCGTAAATTGCGTTTTCCTGCCAAAACCGAGAAATTACGCTTTCCCACCGAAACCGAGAAATAGTGTTTTCCTGCCAAAACCGAGAAATTGCGTTTTCCCACCGAAACCGAGAAATTGAAATTGCGTTTTCCCGCCAAAATCGAGAAATTGCGTTTTCCCGCTGAAACCGAGAAATTGAGTTTTCTCGCCAGAACCGAGAAATTGCGTTTTCCCGCCAAAACCGAGAAATTGTGTTTTCCCACTGAAACCGAGAAATTGCATTTTCCCAAAACCGAA
>NC_027756.1:47634838-47684982 GCF_000695525.1 Brassica oleracea var. oleracea | reverse complement strand
AAATTGCGTTTTCCCGCCAAAATCGAGAAATTGCGTTTTCCCGCTGAAACCGAGAAATTGAGTTTTCTCGCCAGAACCGAGAAATTGCGTTTTCCCGCCAAAACCGAGAAATTGTGTTTTCCCGCCAAAAGCGAGAAATTGTGTTTTCCCGCTAAAACCGAGAAATTGCGTTTTCACGCCAAAACCGAAAAATTGCGTTTTCCCGCCAAAACCGAGAATTTGCATTTTTTCCGCCAAATTAATGAAATACATTTTTCCGTCAAAATTGTGAAATTATGTTTTCCGTCAAAATCGTGAATTTTTTATTTTAACGATAAAACTATTGTTTTGGGTTAAATTGTAAAGTTGTGTTTTCTTTTGTTAAACTCATAAAAACATGTTTTAGGAAGCTCATGGACACCCATTGTCCATTTGGTCTTCGCCCAATTGGACCATGTACCAATTGGTCTTTTGTCCAATTGGACCATTTATTAATTGGGCACGTCCATAGTTTGCCCAAAATGAATTGGACTGGGCTAGCCCATGGTCAGCCCGCCTAGTTGACACCTCTACAGGAGAATGAGGCAAACCTTGTGTAGTCAACTTGAACTTCGAATGTACGGGAGTTAATAAGCAAACCCGTCCATCTTATAAATGAAACTTCATTACCACCCACATACACCCTGTTAGAAGAAGAACTCTGAGATTCTTCTTCATCTTCGAAGTTTATGCAGAATTTCTTGTTGTTCATGAAGCAGTTGTAATCTGGAAACCCTTGCTTCAACCTCTGATAGAATCTAGTGGCCTGATCTCTTGAGGTAGAAACAAAGAGGTAGTCATCGATAAATCTCAGTAACTTATAGCTTGGGCGAGTGATTAGCTCTTTCTCTCCATTGCATTCTGCAGCAGACGCATCTCTAGAGGATTCCTCGAGGAACGGGTAGATCAAAGTCCTCTCGAGATGCCCGTAGTAAAAACAGCACAACAAAGATGATAATCTGTGTCCCTGAGGTATTCCTGCTGTTTGTACATAGAAGTTTTTATCTATTTGCAGCATGTTGTTCTTTAGCATGTTGTTTATCCAAAGCATGATATCGTTTTTCCTCACTAGATGGTTTTCTCCCTGAAACAATAAACCAAAAACCATAACACTGATAAGGAAATAACAAAAGGGGACTATAAAACCTCTAAGAAATGTGATCTCTAAAGACTGTCCAGTAGTTTTGTGTTTTACCCTCTAGAACCTATCATCCTGTTCTCTCATTCAATGTTTTAGCTTAAAATGCAAGACAACCCGAAGCCTTTCCATCTACATAATACTATGCAATGAACTATAAACTTGTTTCTTATTCTCTTTGATCTATCATCACATAACCACAACATGTTTTCCACACTAGGCTTACACAAATGTTGAATAAATAATCCACAAATCCAAGATATAGGGTATAAACCATAGAGTTTTAGCATAACAAAAAGAATCATACCTGATCAACAATGATACTTTGCAGAGCATTATATGGAACAGTTGATGTGAATCTTGAAACGGTAGCATTCTTATCAGTCGAGACTAGTATATTGTTTACCCAATGTGATCTCTTCCCGCAGCTGATCAACCTACATCTTTTTAAGATATGTTCATCTTTCAGGACACCTTGTACAACATCAAGTAGCTTACCCTGGTCGATGGAATCAAATGCTTTGAAAACATCCGCAACCACAAAGAACAAAGGAGGAAGTTCCCCAGATTGACTCCTCAAATGTTTCAGATACGGGCCTAGGTTTCTGTAGAAATCATCATGGTCAAAAACAGATGATCCGAGGACATCTGGTTCTTTCTGCTGAATGTCCTTCAAAACGGCATGCGTATCACGAAGAGATTCCAACCTTGACGAGGAACTAAAATCTAACAGCATCCTCACACCGTTTGCCTTTGGTAGAAATCTAAACTTCGACAACCCCAGATTTTTCCTTCTGCTTTCAGCTTCAGCATTCTCCACTTGGACATATCCATCAAGGGCTTTGGTAATCTCTTTGCGTATTAACCTTTCCCAGTTGCACTTCCGGTAATAATAGATGTCCAGCCGCCCATCTTGCCTTTCAGTTGCATAGAAGTTGAAGAGCAACAGTTTCTTGACAATCTCTAAGAAAAGCCAAGATATCCATTTCGTGCACAACATCTGCTGTGTACTTCTGATGGACTCATTCTGGTGTGCATGTCCGTTGACCATACAGCACAACTGTTTACTGGCAAAGAATGAGAAATCTGATGGTTTCACTCCATGCAAAAATTGCGTCACTGTGCATTTCTCATTTCTTCGGCGAGAAACAAACCAGGCTATGTTTCTCCTAAGCACTCTCATCTGATGACTGGTCCCAAGCAAACCTTCTGGAATAATGTACTTACAGATGGCCCAAATAAAAGAAACTACTTGGTCTTTTGTGCAATACAGCCTCCCTTCTTCGGCATTGTGACTGTTGGGTTTGCCCTTCTCTGAATTTGATCCGTGAGGCAGCTTACCTGAGTTTTGCCTCCAGGAACTCTGTAACAGAAGACATGTACGGTTTGTCAATCCAAGGGTCAGTTGTTAGACAAGTCTAGCAACTGTGTTGATTTTTCCTTTGCTACATTCTTTCGCTGTTCATATTCCCAACACAATATCTTTTAGGTAATAAACTCCAACGAAATTTATTTTGAAAACAACCTGTTAAAGAAAAAATATCAACCTGAGAAGTCGCATTTGCTGACTTCAACGCATCCTCTTGTGGCAAGAGAACAGGACAGTGTTTATCTAGTAACGTTTTCAACTGAGAGGACTTTGTTTTTCCAATTAGACCTTTAAGAGACTTGAGCAGTGAATGATACCTGCAGGAAAATGGAAAAAAAAAACGTTGTGACATCATTTTCAAATTGTACTCTTAACATAAACAAGAATGTCAGTCAAGGTATGGAAAGACAAAAAAAAAACTTAGGAAAATAAATTCATAACTTACAAGCAAATAGATCCACTGGGACAATTGCCTTTGCCATGAGATGGCGCTGCGGACCAAGCACTTACTTCACCAAATATATGGTTCATCAGGGACTTTGAATCAGAGCAGTTGGCTCTTAAAGTTTTCAAAATATCTGTATATCATAAGGAATCATAAACAATGGAGAAGAACTGTATAAAGAAGAGTCACAGGACATGTTTAAACCGCTGAAGGATACGATTTGGTGGTATAACTGAAGCCGTTTCCGAGTTGGCAAACTTGAAATGTTTATTTCTTTTCACCTGTTTGGCCTACAAAAAGAAATGGTTACATCTTCAGAAGGCAATAACAGGTTTTCAGATTTGAAGGTGATAAAGATTCATAAACTATAGAAAAATTCTACGTCAAATTCTCAAGAGCAATTTATACTCGTCTATTTAGTAATGTTCAGCACTAAAGTAAAAATCTACCAGAACACCGTGAAGTCAAACGTCTGTATATAAAACAAATGAATTTGCTACTTGACGAGTGATTAGGGTTTTGGTCACCTGCTTTGTGAAATCAGTGAGACTTCCACTTATACTGATTTGCAGATTCCTTCCATCAGCTTCATTCCCATTTGAGGCTTCACCATTTGTACAAGAAGTTACACAAGGTGCCTCATCGTCAACTTTTAGGCAATTGACCTTTCTCTGCTTTCGTCTACGCTTAAGATACAATCTTGAACGTTTTCTAGGTTTCTCCTCTCTATGTCCGCCTACATCCACGGAAACTATGGACGTAACAGCTGCAGAGTCTTCCTTAAGGCATTCATTGACAGTAGAAGAAAGCCGCTGCCTTTTCTTTGATGGTTCCACGCTCTCGTCACTCTTTCTTTTGTTGTTGGGGACTGACAAGGTCTCTATACCATGGAAAATGGAAATTGCACCAAGTTAGTATGAACTAGAACCAGAAATTGATAATAGATGGCTAATAAATTGACAAAAGAGAAATCGCAACGTATTCAGACAACCTACAAGTGGAAGTATTTCAAGAAAACCAAAAGAAAATATCTGATTCGACTTATGAAAGTTTAGTACTGAGACTTACCCTTTTGAGTGATACATAGAGGAGGTCCTGACACTTGCTGGTGTTTCTTTCCTAGAAAAGGTAAGAATATCGATGTGTGTTGTAGTAGATAAACCATTAAATCAGAACCAATCTACACACAAGAAAACTTGGATATTAACGACTCCAAAAACTCGAAAACTGGAAGTTAATCATCAAAAAAAGTTTAACAACAAACCCGGTTGAGAAGAAACTCCCAAGAAGAAGTTGTCAACAACTCCAAAACAGGGCTAGACTGATCATACTGAGGAAAAAGAAAGATAAAAGACAAGATAAACCATTGATCATATCTAGCAAATTTGAAGGTGTTCAAAGTTTACGTAGCTTAGATAAGTATGCTGCACCCTACATTGAGTTTGATAGTGAAGAAGATGAGCTCACCTTGTCATATCTGGCACATATCACATTCCCACAATCACATCTAGATTCCAAAATTTCAATCATCCTCTCAACAATCTGAAAAAAAGTTAAATTGAAGTATTCTCGCCATCAACGTTCTTGAAATCTCTCAAATTAAGAACTCAAAGCAATACATAGTACAATGCGACTGCAGAACCCTACCTCTCTCTGTGACCCCCAAGACGTCGGCGAGAACCTCGGCGGCGGAGGGGTTTGTTCGTGGAGTACAACGAAGCATCGGTGAAGAAGTTTACGGTAGTGGATCGGGTCATCGGGACGCAGCAGAAACGACGGTTTATCGCAGCTGCAACCGAGACAACCCTGCCCCCGGCATCGGCATTGCTCCGGCTGGATACTCCGACGAGTAATCAGATCTATTATCGAGTCCTTCAAATTCTTGGCTCTTTCTCCGAACGACCTCCATAGAATCTCCGGCACATTACGCCTAGGTTTACGCGCCATTTCGCCTTCCGAGAGAGAGAGAGAGAAGAGCGAAGGAGCTTCGGGAATGGAGTCTGATGATGTGAAAAAGGCGCGGAACTATAAACCGCGATTCACTAACTAGCCACAAACGCAAGTTTAAACGTCTAGCTAACCGCAAACGTAGGTGGGTGAGAACGTAAACCTCCAACAAAACCGAACCGATTGTTCAATTTTAATTTATTTCAACCGGTTCTATTGTTAACTTTCTTATTTTAACATCCGGTTCCCTTTATTACTTGAAGAAACGAAACGAATTTTCCCAAACGGAAAGAAATTTGGTCAATTTGGGTCTTAAATAGTGTAAACCGAATAAATTTAAAGTTTGGTTTAGTTTAACTGAACCGAACCGAACCGAGTATTAGTTTAAACGCAGAAATCACCCGCCATATATTTATTATTTACCACCTGTCAATCACTTACCCACCAGTAACTCTAGCATGATCCGCCGCCACCTCATCCCCAACGCCGCCGCGAAACCCCACCAATACCTTAAACCCTCTCTCTTCTCCACATCTCCGCCGGAGATAACCCCGCCGTTCATTCACAAATGCAAAACCATTTCTCAAGTCAAGCTCATTCACGGGAAACTCATCTCCCTCGGAATCATAACCTTGAATCGCACTTCCCACCTCATCTCCACCTACATCTCCCTCGGTTGCTCATCCTCCTCCGTATCTCTCCTCCGTCGATTCCCTCCATCCGACGCCGGCGTCTACCACTGGAACTCTCTCATCCGCTTCTACGGCGAAAATGGCCGTTTCAGCGAGTCCCTCTCTTTGTTCCGCCTTATGCATTCTCTGTCGTGGACGCCGGACAATTACACGTTCCCCTTCGTCTTCAAGGCTTGCGGCGAAATCTCCTCCGTTCGTTACGGAGCGTCTGCCCACGCGCTCTCTCGGGTTACCGGGTTTAATTCCAATGTCTTTGTGGGAAACGCGCTTGTGGCTATGTATACTCGTTGTGGTTGTTTGGGAGATGCACGGAAGGTGTTCGATGAAATGTCTGTTATTGGTGTTTGGGACGTTGTCTCGTGGAACTCTATAATAGAGAGTTATGCTAAGTTAGGGAAGCCTAAAATGGCGGTTGAGATGTTGAGGCGGATGACTAACGAGTTTGAGTTCAGGCCTGATGATATCACCCTTGTGAATGTGATTCCTCCTTGTGCTTCTCTTGGTGCTCATTCACTAGGGAAGCAGCTACACGGGTTCGCGATCAGAAGCGAGATAATAGAGAATATGTTTGTAGGGAACTGTTTGGTGGATATGTATGCAAAGTGCGGGATGATGGATGAGGCGAACACGGTGTTCTCGAACATGAGGTTGAAGGATGTAGTGTCCTGGAATGTTATGGTTGCTGGGTATTCAGAGTTTGGAAGGTTTGATGATGTTGTCAGGTTGTTTGAGAAGATGCAGGAAGAAAAGATTAAAATGGATGTTGTTACTTGGAGTGCTGCTATATCAGGGTACGCTCAACGGGGACTTGGATATGAAGCATTGGGTGTGTTTAGGCAGATGTTGTCTTCCGGGGTTAAACCGAATGAAGTCACGCTTATCTCGGTTCTTTCGGGTTGTGCTTCTGTTGGAGCATTGATGCATGGTAAAGAGATTCATTGTTATGCAATCAAACATCCCATAGACTTGTGTCGGAACGTACATGGTGATGATAATATGGTCATTAATCAACTGATTGACATGTATGCTAAGTGCAAAGAAGTTGATACTGCGCGTGCTATGTTTGATTCTGTTTCCCCCGTAGACAGGGATGTTGTGACTTGGACTGTGATGATCGGTGGATACTCTCAGCACGGGGATGCAAATAAAGCTCTCAAACTTTTCTCTGAGATGTTCGAGCAAACAAGACCGAATGCTTTTACTATATCATGTGCCCTTGTGGCATGTGCCAGTTTGGCTGCATTGAGAATTGGCAAGCAGATTCACGCTTATGCATTGCGTAACCAAAAGAATGCAGTTCCACTGTTCGTATCGAACTGCCTGGTAGATATGTATGCAAAATGTGGAGACATCGGTAAAGGCCGGCTTGTGTTTGACAGCATGACAGAGAGAAATGAAGTTACTTGGACATCTCTAATGACGGGTTACGGTATGCATGGTTATGGAGAAGAAGCTCTTGAAATCTTCGCTGAGATGTGGAAAATGGGTTTTAATCTTGATGGTGTTACGTTACTTGTTGTACTCTATGCTTGCAGCCATTCGGGAATGATCGATGAAGGCATGGAGTATTTCAATAGAATGGAAACTGATTTTGGGGTAAGTCCTGGCCCGGAGCATTATGCCTGTATGGTTGACCTGTTGGGTCGTGCTGGGCAGTTGGATGCAGCTTTGCGTCTCATTGAAGAGATGCCAATGGAGCCTCCTCCTGTGGTTTGGGTTGCTTTGCTCAGTTGCTGTAGAATCCATGGAAAATTTGAACTCGGGGAGTACGCCGCTAAGAAAATAACAGAGCTAGCATCTAATAACGATGGATCATACACGTTGCTCTCGAATATATATGCAAGTACAGGGCGTTGGAAAGATGTGGCTAGAGTCAGATCTTTGATGAGACATAAAGGAGTTAAAAAAAGACCTGGTTGTAGCTGGGTGGAAGGAATTAAAGGAACTACTACGTTCTTTGTGGGTGATAAAACACATCCACGAGCTAATGAGATATACCAAGTTCTCTCAGATCATATGCAACGCATCAAGGACATTGGTTACGTTCCTGAGAAAGACTTTGCTCTGCATGATGTAGACGATGAAGAGAAGGGTGATCTACTTTTGGACCACAGTGAGAAATTAGCTCTTGCGTACGGTATTCTAACAACTTCTCGAGGTGCAGCTATCAGGATTACTAAGAATTTAAGGGTATGTGGCGATTGCCATACTACATTCACATACATCTCTAGAATCATTGATCATGACATTATATTGAGGGATTCGAGTCGCTTCCATCATTTCAAAAATGGAATGTGTTCCTGCAAAGGTTACTGGTGATGATGCTCTCTCAGTGCATCATGACCTTAAGCGGTATGTTCATGATTAATTGAAACAGTAATTATAGTTTCGATTCAGATCTTCGGATGTGAGGATAAAAATTTGTTTCTGCGTTTTTGAAGTGTTAGATCCTATTCAACTGGATGAACAAAAGTGTCAGGGCAGGTTTATCGGCATCTGGGTCAAGCACATGTCGGCCATGACACTAAGCTAGCCTGATAGGTACACAGCCAGAAATTAATAACCCAACAGGTTCTTGTTTACTTCCTCTAGTTGTCTCCTTATACTTACTTTCTTAGTGCTGTTTCATATTACATGAACAGGTCTCCAACATCACACAGGTTGTGAAATAAGGATACTTCCTGAAGGGACATAGAAAAGGATAAAAAGCATTGTGCTTACAGACCAACCCCATGTAGATTGTATAATATAAAGCAATTTTTGTAGATGAGTATAACTCTGGCTTCTTTATGTTTGGTAGAAAAGAGAATATAGAATCACATTCCATGATTTATTGTACATTTGTTACGTTTCAAATAAAGCCAACAGTATCTCCTAGATTGGCATTTGAACATACCATTTTCTCAATTTGCCAAAAAAGGCTCAAACTTTGCTGCTAACTCTAATACAGAAAAAAAAAAGAAACAAATATTTAAACCACCATTGGTTAATCAAAATCTGATCCCAGAGAGACAAATTGTATATGTTCATGAAAAGTTGGGAAAATTGCTTTAAAATGGGATTTTTCGTCATCATCAGGAATGAGATAAACAGAACAACTTCAAATTTCTCACAGATTCTATCTGGAGAGAAGGTTGAGTTCAAGTCTCTCCCTTCTTTTTGATCCATTTGAGAGATCCGATAGAAGAGATTTAACATAGAAATTTGAAGCTGTTAAAGAAGCTTCAGTCCACCTGTTACTTCATCAACAACTTGGACTGGTCCTGCAGAAGCAACATCTTTCAGTGTTAGTTTGTTGTTGATGTTAAACTATAAAGAAATTTGCTAGAAGAATCTCTATTTCCCTATCATAGAACAGCCCATATGGATTCAAATGAAACACAAAACTATACACTATACAGCCTCTTCTAACTGAGTCAATATTTGAGCTTGAGCTATAGATTTCATTCAGGGCCAAGGACAAGAAGTACCAGGTGGTTAGAGTAGTAACTAATGAACTAGTACATTTAGTTATCTAATGCAAGTGTGATTTGCAACCCTCAAACTCATCTATTGTTCATCAGAGTCTTAAGCTTCAAAGTTCAAGCACATGACTTGGATAAAAAATAACTACTTACCAAGAATAGCCATAACTGTCCTTGAATCTGGAAAAGAACATAGAAGAACTCTATTAGAATCACATTTTCACAGAGAACGGTCCTAAGATCGATTCATAAGAGATTCCTTGCTGGTAATAAACTAGCAAAAATTTGTGAGGGGGCATGAACTATGAAACTCACTTGGAGCGATTTGAGTCCTTCCAGCATCGATGGTGATATGGGTAGGCAGTTTAAGGGATTTGGCTCTTTCCTGCCAATTTTTTTGTGAACAGTCAAGACAAGATCTACCAAATGGAAACAGTCAAGACAAAACTCTATGAAATCTCCAATTCCTTATGTGGCCAGAACAAACTAACATTTGGTAGATTTGACAAAAGCACTAAAGCTGTAGATCCAACATAAATCTCAATTAAAAAAATCCAAAACTTTATAGTAAAACTCACTTGCAATTCTAGCATCTCATCCTCGGTCTCGATTTTCACAACAACTTTTGGTTGTGCACACTCCTCCCAGCTGCAATCGAAACCAATGCATTCAAATTCAATCCATAGTCTTAAGGAATAAATGGGGTTGGTAATGACATGGAGAGATACCAGTCCAATGCTTTTGGAGCACGACGAACGAGCTTTTTGTACAAACCTAAAGTTGCATGACTGCATAAGAACAAACCAGAAATTAAGTGAAATGCTAAAAGGCTCTTAGAGAGAAACAAAGAGCGCTGTTAGTTTGAAACTGTTGAGACACCTGCATTGTGCAGCAATCTTGCCTTTACCCATTTTAAGATCATTCCTCACAACCAAAACCTTACGGACAAAACACACATACAAAAAAAAGAGCTCAAATTCAACATCTTTTGTTTTGATTACAGTAAAGAGATCATAGAGGGGAGGGCCAGATGTAGTAAAGTTACCATTTTGAAATCATCGAGGATATCAGCGAGTTTCTCAATCTCGAGAGGACTCTTTGGAATCAGTTTGGTGCTATCTCCATCAACAGCAGCCTCAACAGGAGGAGGCTTGGAACGACGAGTGCCAATGCAGAATCCAAGTGCAGCTCCAACGATTAGAGCACTCAACCACGTCAAATCCATCGTCAAGAATATAAAGAGTCAATCTTTCTATCCTACAAAGAAAAAAAACGAATCCAAAACTCGTTATAAGTCACAGCGTTCACCTCTACGTAATCTAAATCAAGTTTCTACAGTATAAAGGGAACACTTAGGATATAATCAATGGTCAAAAGAGACGAGCATCGAAGAAGCTTACCAGTTCTAGAGAGAGAGAGAGAGAGAACGGCTTTGAAAGATGAAGTTTTTTTTTCTCTTCAACCCAGCGTGCAGATTTTATTTATTATTTAATTTTTTTAACAAAAATATATTATAAATTAACTTCTTTTTTTAAAAAGATATTAGGAAAATAAAATAAATTAAATTATGTTAGCGTAAAGGAAGGGATACAGTTATTCTCGCGACCAAACACGTAAAGAGAGAGAGAGACGCATTCTTCTTCTTCTTCGTTGAGAATTTGGCCGGCGTCAACGATATTGACTTGTCGTAGGTTTTCCTCTCTTCTAGTCGCCTTCTTGTTGCTAGATCGTTCATATTCGGCTTTGTTATCTTCTGAGCTTCTCATCGTTTTTTGACGTAGCAAAGGTAAAACATTTCGTTTTAGATCTAGTTGCGATTTCGTTGTTTCGTGTTGATCGCTCTCTAGTTATGGGGTTTTCGATGATATGATTACTGGGTTTTTTCTTGATCAGTGATCATTTCAATGTTCCTGTTTCTTCGAATTTCGATTTGAAATCGATTTGGTTCTCTCACCAAACCCTAATTAGATTCGTCAGTATAAATCTATTTAATTTCTGGTTAAATCAGTCTTGTAATCGTCAAAAAAGTTAGTACCATTGATGATTTGTCCTTGGTCTCTGTGCTGTGCTGACTGATCGGGTGTATGTGAAAAATCGTGATGCATCAGCAGCAACTACTGTTGTAGCTTAAATGATATTTTTTAGATCAGGCCATTTTTAGGTAGTTTCTTGTTCCCGGGTCTTAGTAAAGTTTTTTGCTTGACACGCCTATGTTGTTTGATGTGGTGCAAGAGATTGTATGATAACATTAGAAGTAATATATTGCATTTTAAAAAGGTTTTATCTGAATTTTCACTGTTGAAAAGAAGTAATGTATGTGGTATTTTAGGAGTTCTGAGAAGAATTACTGTTTTACACATGCATATGCATCTAGTGCGTACTTTAGACACTGCCCAGAAGGTCATGCTTTATTACTAGCTAATAGCTTTGGCGACTGATAGTTTGAACAACGCTTGCAGATCTCCATTTCTGATAGATGTATATTGAGTTCATAGTCCCTTCAACTAATTTGGATAGCTGGGCTGACAAAGCTTAGCTTCTTGATTATTATTACGCAGTGCACTCCATGAATTTCAGATTTGAACCTTCTTGTGTATTTGGTTATGGGATGAACCTCTGCAGAGTCGTTAAGTTGTTTTCTGGCTGTTAATTGTGTTCACTTACTGTGTTGCTTGCTACTGTTTAGTATAATTGTAGCATGAATAAGTTGATGTTTCAGCTTTTAGTGTCTTGTTTTGTATGTACAGTTCCAGCTTCTTGATGTCTTGGGCATGAGTAGGCTCTGATGTGTTCCGTTTTACAGGGTTTGAGGATCATCAAAGATGAGTGACAATCTCATGGACAAAGTTACCGCATTTGGTGAGCGCCTCAAGATTGGAGGTTCGGAAGTGAGCAACAAAATCACCGCTGGTATGAGCTCGATGAGCTTCAAAGTGAAGGAGCTTTTCCAAGGCCCGAACCCAACTGATAAGATAGTTGAGGATGCTACTTCTGAGAATCTAGAGGAGCCTGACTGGGATATGAATTTGGAGATATGCGACATGATTAACCAGGAGACGATTAACAGCGTCGATTTGATCCGCGGGATAAAGAAGAGGATAATGATGAACCAGCCGAGGATTCAGTACCTTGCCTTGGTTTTGCTTGAGACGTGTGTTAAGAACTGTGAGAAGGCCTTCTCAGAGGTGGCAGCTGAGAGAGTCCTTGATGAAATGGTCAAGCTTATTGATGATCCACAAACAGTTGTGAACAATCGAAACAAGGCTTTGATACTGATAGAAGCTTGGGGAGAATCGACCAGTGAACTCCGCTACCTACCAGTTTTCGAAGAAACTTACAAGGTAACTATGACTTGGTACATACTAAATTGGCTTTGATTGATTAGCTTGTTCCAGGATCTGATTGGAAAATGAAAAAAAAGTGCGTTCTGATGTCTGAATCCATCAGGATCAAGTCTTAGTGTTTTTTTGTCTTATACTTTTGTTCATGTGTCATAGAGCTTAAAAGCGAGAGGTATCCGTTTTCCTGGACGAGACAACGAGAGCTTGGCACCTATTTTCACCCCTGCTCGGTCAGCTCCAGCACCAGAAGTGAATGTTGATCCTGCTCAGCATGCTCGTGAGCCTGAACATGCTCAGTATAATGCTCCTGTAAGAAGCTTTACCGCTGAGGAGACAAAGGAAGCTTTCGATATAGCAAGAAACAGCATTGAACTTCTTTCCACGGTTCTGTCCTCTTCACCTCAACACGATGCTTTACAGGTAAATCGACTTCTGATAGTATATGCATCACTCCTAGGATTTTGCTCGTTGACTAAATTGGTTAATCTCTCTGGTTTTCAGGACGACTTAACAACGACACTTGTACAGCAATGCCGCCAGTCTCAAACCACAGTCCAAAGAATCATCGAAACAGCAGGTGAAGACGAAGCCCTTCTATTCGAAGCCTTGAACGTGAACGATGAGCTTGTGAAAACACTGTCCAAGTACGAGGAGATGAACAAACCCTCAGCACCGCCAACCGCACCTGAACCAGCCATGATACCCGTTGCTGAAGAGCCCGATGACGCTTCAGATCATGGGAAAGAAGAATCTCTGGTCAGAAAATCATCGATTGCACGAGCTGGGAGCCATGGAGGTGGTGGTGGGAGGAGTGGGGATGACATGATGGATGATCTAGATGAGATGATATTTGGCAAGAAAAGTGGCGGTGATGAAGGTGATTCTTCAACTGATGACAAGAAGAAGCAGCAGTCTCCGTGTAAAAGCGATGATCTCATTAGATTCTGAGATCTCTTTCCTGCGAAAAGCTAAACTCTTTTTTTTTTTTTTTTTTATGGATTTGGTGTTTAATTGGTGATTCAAAACAGTTTCAGTGTAAGTAAGCTGTGATTAAGGATCTCTCTAGACTTTTGTGATGGGTTTTATAAAGAGGAGATTATCAAATTGCTTTGTTATGAAACTAAAGATTCCAACTTTATCTTAGTATCCTTTTTCAACCGCAGTCGCAGGCAGGCCTGGTCATTAAAACTGAACCAAGTCTTCTGAGAGCGAACTACGGTTCTTATATTTATGGATATATAAAAGGGAAATTAGGACGTCTACCAAGGATTTATCGGCTATTTAACACACTACCAAAATGACTGTTTCTGTCACTGTTATTAATTTTAGTAGACACTGATACCCTATACAATCGTATACGGTGTGGGATCACAAAATCTTGCAAAAAGATACGACATGATTTATCACTAGATTTTGTCAGTACTAAATTCACATTCCCTTAGATATGCTAAATCTTTCTCTTTCTCCAATAATATCTTTACCAATCCAGAAGATCTTTCAACGTCCCAACTCTTCTATCCCTCTCGTGATCCCATCTCTCCATCTCAGTAACACATCAATCGTGTGACAAACCCTAGATTTTTCATTTTCAGTCACCAATTGGAAGACGATGAACACCCAACGCCACCACTTCTTATTCCGGAGCGATTTTTCGTCTTCGGTGAAGAATCAGTTGGAGTTAGGGTAACGCCATATCACAAACCCTCTACGATTAGACAAATTCTAAACGCACTCGATACTAAAGAAGTAGATACCATCAATCTTCACCGTTTTAGTCTTCGTTCATTTTCTGTTGAAAATTCATTGTAGATTTACCCTTTTGATATGTTTAAGATATATATAAACTGGCATTTAAATCGACATATTAAGAGTTTCTTGACATTTAGTGCTTCAATTTTGTTTGCTTGTTTTACATGGAATGACGTTTGAGGGTAATGGCGTAGTGATACCCTATGCAATTCGACAATACTAAACTGCTACTATTGTGGATATAGTGAAACTTATCTGTCCAAGTTTTAATGTAAACTGCTACTACTAAACATAACTTTTTACTCTTAATAGTAATCCCATGTGTCAGTTACCATGTCTATTTTACTATTAGACTCTTGTTATGTAAGTTGTTCATATGTAGACTGTCAAATATCCTTGAGTTTTTATTCTCAAGTTGTTATCCGTGTTGGCAAATAAAATACTGTCCATCATTTTATATGTACGGCTAAGTTATAATTCAAATTGCCATCATTTTTAGGAATGATATATTTGAATCCTTTGTAACCGACTAAATATGTTTTACACAGTCTAAGATTTAATATATACTAGATTTTGACCCGCGCAACCGCGCGGGGTTGAAGAAATTGCTTATTTATGTTTTGCATGGTGAAGCAATCAAATTGATATGTTAGAAAATTAACTTGTAATTTGATAATTCTATACAAAGCAGAAGATTTTCTAGTGTTTATGTTTGTAGAACATATTCACTTTGTTTTTAATATATGACGTTTTGGAAAATCTTTTTTCACTTCAAATTAGATGATATTTTCAATTTTCAATGCAAGTTTATTCATTTTTTCTTTTTATATAACCTTTTATATTAGCCAGTTAGCATTTTATTGGTTGAATTATGAATAGGTAAATAGTTAATGATGTTTTTGATTAGATAAAATATAAAATTAATTTTTTTTTCTTTAGTTTGTGTGAATAAATCTAAATTTTAAAGTAAGAAAAATGGAAACAGTGTCATTTAGTTGATTATATATATTAGTACATCAATATTTTATTTGTTTCAAGGACAAAAATATGCTATATTTTTCGCTATTATATAATTAAAATTTATTTTGTATGTCAAATTATTTTTCTTAACGTTTGAACGGCATTTTAGAGAATGGTATTGAATATATATTATTAAATGTATTTAAATTTATTTATATGATTGTAAACGAATTCTATTATATGTTTTAGAATGGTATTAATTTGATAAAAATGTTAATAATATTAAAGAACAATCACATGTTGTGATACTTTTTTGACATCATCAAAGTAATAATATTAATCATATGTTATGGTTAAGAATAATATATTTGAATCATTTATAACCGACTAAACTCTTTTATGTACAAGCTAATATTTAATATGTACATCCATGATATATTGTAGCCGTCTAAGTATCATACTATCATAGCATAGCTCTTTCTTTTATCGTATTAGAAGTATTTAACTTGTTGTGAAATCTCAACGGTCTTCGAACGTTGAAACGAATGTCGTGGAGGCTGGTGAAGTAGACCACGTCCATATTTTGATTAGCTGGCTAAACAAATAAAAACTATATACACGACCAGACAGCCAGCTAATTCTGAGACTGTACCGTTGGAAAAGTGACCCGAAGAATCTTTGAACGATAGATGATAAACTCCGGTAGAGAGAACTCATAATCTTGTTCAGGACTGTGATGATGAATGGTTGGATGCGCTCAAGTGATTATGTAGAGGAAGAAAATGGAAAAAGAAGCAGAGAAACTCATGATCTTCTTCGGTTGTTTGCAACTTGGGAACTCTTGAAGAAGAAATTAGAGGAAGTTATGAACTCATGAATTGTTCAGAATTCATGATCTTCTTTGATTTTGTTTAATTCATTAGGAAAATGTAAGAAAAAAACAGAGGAAGAAGATGAAGTTTAACAATATAAGTTTTTCATTACACAAGCTTCGTATGTTACCAATGCAATTTTTTAGTTGGATTCCTTTTTGCTGGAGCGCGGAATGCGTCAGATAGTGAGTGGAGAACGTTTCACTGCAGTAGAATACAGTCCATTCTCTTTGAACGAGGAAAATTTCGAAATCTAATCCAAATCTTATCTAAATCTTATTGTACTTGACAAGATATCTGAAGATACTAATTGTACTTGTCCTACCCTCTCTGGAACAGAAACATTGCTATACTAAAGGGGTACTCTCGGCAATTTCATCGCACCATGTCACTAAGCTATCTGCTACTTTCACTGTTTTTGGCACTTAATTAGTTTCAATATTTTCCTTTGTTTTTGAGCAAATTATCCCTATATAAAATCTATATTATATACGTAAAATATTAACTAAATTTAGTTTTTATATTATCAAATTTTAAAAATGCTACAAATAAACCATGTATCTAAATATGTTTTATCCATAACATTTAAAATTATTTTAATTATCTAAAAATTGAGCTACTCAGATAGCTTTTATTCAAAATATTTAATTTTTTTTGAAATATGTGATATTTTTTTTTTCTTTAAAAAAATAAAAATCTGATTTTTATCAGACTTATCAAAAATCAATCGAAAACTCAGAACCAAATTAGATCCAAAAATTTATCAGATATTAGCTGATTTTTACATGCGTTACCCGAATCAAAAACCAAACTAAAAAAAAAAGAATTAAAACCAAACTAAATTGAATTTCATAAATTACCTAACCATTTTTTATTTCTAGAACCAAAAACCCAAAAATCAAAAGAAATTAAACGGAAACCGAACGCGTAGTCGCATGCGTTTAATTTGACTAAAATTGATTCTCAATTTAGCGTTTTAACCGCAGTCGCAGACGTCATTGCGGTAAGAGCAACGCATCGTCACTTCTCCAATTTCACTCTCATCTTTTCCACTCGACGAGTAAACAGAAGAAGCATCAGATCTCGATATGGCTGGAAAACAGCAGAATAATCATCGTACTCTCCCCAGATTCAGATCCAAAACCCTAATCTTAACACTCATCATCTCCTCCTTCTCTCTACTCGTCATCCTTTTCACCTTCCCTTCCTCTCCGAACCCACCGGTCCGGATAGAGACGTCCTTCGTCGCCTCGCTTGAGCAGTTTCTGATCCACAAGGCGCCGAAGCTTAATCCACCGTTGAGAGACGACACGGTGCGTGGCGAGAAGGAAGATGATGATGTGAGGAAGGTCGATGAAATGGTGTTTGAGAGAGAGAATCGGTTGTTAGACGAAGATCCGGTCGGGTATCCGGTTAAGGTTTACGTGTACGAGATGCCGAAGAAGTTCACTTTCGATCTTCTCTGGTTGTTTCACAACACTTACAAGGAGACGTCGAACGCCACCTCTAACGGTAGCCCTGTGCATCGCCTAATCGAACAGGTACTGTTGATTACTAGGACGAAGCTTTATTGATCTTGATCATTTGGTTGATTACTTTTCTATAATTGCAGCATTCTGTTGATTATTGGCTCTGGGCTGATCTGATCTCTCCTGAATCCGAGCGGCGTTTGAAAAGTGTCGTGAAGGTTCATAAGCAGGAGGAAGCAGACTTATTCTATGTTCCGTTTTTCACCACAATCAGCTTCTTCTTGTTGGAGAAGCAGCAATGCAAAGCACTCTACAGGGTGTGAGTGAGCTTTGATTATTATATGTTATACTAATAAATAGAATTACTCAAGATAGCTCCTTTTGTAGTTTTTTTTTTTTAAAACTCTTTGTGCGACTGTAGGAAGCATTGAAGTGGGTCACTGATCAGCCTGCTTGGAAAAGATCTGAGGGAAGGGATCATATCTTCCCTATTCACCATCCCTGGTCTTTCAAGACCGTACGCAAATTTGTGAAGAACGCAATCTGGCTTTTACCAGATATGGACTCCACTGGGAACTGGTTAGACTCTAAGATTCCGAGTCATGTAGTATGATCTCTAAGCGATACTTTGTTGATTCTGTTTGAACTTGTAGGTATAAGCCTGGGCAAGTTTCACTGGAGAAAGACCTGATTCTTCCTTACGTTCCAAATGTTGATCTATGTGATGCCAAATGCTTGTCGGAAAGTGCACCAACGAGGACCACACTTCTTTTTTTCCGAGGACGGCTTAAGAGGAACGCTGTAAGAGTCATGTCTCTCTCTCTGCCTTGTTCTTATAGGTTATGTCTCTCTTGTTTTTTGGCTAACTGAATTGTTTTTCTTAGGGAGGTAAAATACGAGCCAAGCTTGGTACGGAACTAAGTGGTGTCAAGGATGTAATCATCACTGAAGGGACTGCCGGAGAGGGAGGGAAACTGGCAGCTCAGGCCGGCATGCGTAGGTAAAAATGAGGCTGCTTCCTAACCGTTTGGATGCGATGCAGTTTTTTTCGGTTTCCTAACTATGTCTGCATTTCTAGCAGATCTTTATTCTGTTTGTGTCCTGCCGGTGACACACCATCCTCAGCGAGACTGTTTGATGCCATTGTTAGTGGCTGTATACCTGTTATAGTCAGTGACGAGTTGGAACTTCCTTTTGAAGGAATACTTGATTACAGGAAGGTATGTCAACATAGGTGATCTAACTTTTTTGAACTTGTCTATGTATTTATCAAGGTCTGTATGTCTTCTTCGCAGGTTGCTGTGATTGTTTCTTCTAGTGATGCAATACAACCAGGGTGGCTTGTCAATCATCTGAGAAGCCTTTTACCCTCCCAAGTCAAGAAATTCCAGAATAGCCTTGCTCAAGTAAGTCTCATCTTCCCAAGCTCTGGTTTTTCAATATGACACCAACCTTACTTGCCGTATACAAATAAGTAATCTACCGCATTAGTGGATACTTATATCTTCTATGCTGTGTTGTTATTTTTCATCTTTTTTTTACAGTACTCGCGGCATTTCCTATATTCAAGCCCTGCTCAGCCTTTAGGCCCAGAGGATTTGACATGGAGAATGGTATGTATACCTACAAGAGAATGTTGGTTGCATCTGTTCGTTCTCTATGATCGAAAAAAATCTGATGTTCTTGTTGGAATGACAGATAGCTGGAAAGCTGGTGAACATTAAGCTTCACACGAGGAGGTCACAACGGGTGGTGAACGGATCTAGGAGTATTTGCAGATGCGATTGCTGGAGAGCAAACTCTACAGCCTCCAATTCTTTGAGTCATCTCTTGTCTTAAGAAGATCTATCACTCCACTTTTTTCAAGTCTTGAAAATCCCCCAGGATATGTATATGCTCCAAAAAGGCTGTTGAAATTCTTATCCTTTTCAGTCTCATCATTGGTTTAATGTATATGCTCAGATGCAGCTTCGCAATCCAGCAGCATAACAAATCCCAATCAAGTCACACGAACATAAGTTTTCATATCTGTTCCATCCTCTAGTTATCCGGAGATGGTTTGTGTTGTTAACATGGATATTCATTTAATATATGTATTAAGAAAAAAAATGAAAAGAAAGTAGGTAATAGGTGGGTGAGTAGACATTACGTGTGTGTTCTGTGTTTTTGACAAATAAAAATGAGAACTAGTCTTTGTTTGCAGTTACACCCTTCCTTAAATATGAAAGAAGTAATGACATTTTATTGACCAATGTGCGTACACACGTAAAGAGTTCATATAATACCATCATACCATAGATAGAAATAGAAGACGGCTTGAGGACCGCGTATTTGTTCATTTCAATTAGGAAAATTACCCAAAATACCCTCATCGGTTCTTTTCTGTTTGGTTGCACGTTTTTGAGTTCCGAAAGTAACGCCTACCTGGTCCCCTACGACATTCTTTTTTCTTTTCTTTTTGTGAAAACACGAGACGCACAATATGTTTTATTAATTTCACCTCTTATTAATGTTCTTAAACTATATGAGAATTTCGTAATGAGATTATATAAGTAAATAGAATATTTGAATGGCCATTAAACTTTTCATATCTTCAATCATATATAGTAAGCGAAAGAAAAATGGAAATAAATAAATCGAGCGCGTTCAAAAAATAAAAATAATAAAACACGAGAGTCGAAATAGTTCTCGCACCTTTGTCCGAAAAACCTCAATCCATTTGTTTAGCGGCGGCCTTCCACCTTCGTCTTCGCTGTCTCCGCGTCTGAAATACTTTCTTCTACTTCAGTATTAAAAAAATCGAAAACGAGTAGAGATCTTCCCTCTCGGTTTCTCTCTCTCTCTATTCAACAAAGCTTTGCTTAAATCTTCATGGTTTCACCTAATCTTTAGATCTTTGAATAAATATATATACAGTCGCTATCCTCATTACGTGTATTAGTTAGCAGCTAAGGGTGCTTGAGTATTTTGCTCACGACTAAGTCCCTTTCTCATCCTCTCCCTTTCACTCTCATCTCTTCTTCAATGCCTCTTCTCCAGCTGCGTTGAATCCTTCAGACAGATTTGTTCCAAAAACAAAGTGTTTTCTTCTCCTGTCTCTTCCTCTCTTCCTCTGTAAGGTACTGTAACCAATCATAGGGTTTTTATATATTTTTCTCCTTTTAAGTTCGTGTTGCGACAGTCTCTTTTTGTCTGAATGTCATCTCATCTTTCTCTCTCTCTTTTCACTTCTGGTTTCGAATTGAAAAGTTTGAAACTTTATATTCTCCTTTACCTTTAAAAGGTGACGCCTTTTTTTGTTAGATCCATGGATTGATCTGTTTCTTTGTTGATGTCTTTGAAGTTTTTTAGATTTTTTTCCTCTCTGCTAACGTTACACTTGTTTGCTTCAGGAGGATGGCATCCCATAGCCAATTCGGTAAAAGCCGCTCAAATCTATCAAACATGTCCGATGCCAACGAGCCTGGAAGACCATCTGTCCCTTCCAAAGTCAAGTTCTCTCGAAGAACCAACTCTGGCCGCTACGTCAGCTACTCTAGAGACGACCTCGACAGCGAGCTTAGCGCTGCTGACTACGCAAACTACACAGTCCACATCCCTCCGACCCCAGACAACCAGATAATGGACCCATCCATATCCCAAAAGGTCGAGGAGCAGTACGTCTCCAACTCCATGTTCACCGGAGGCTTCAACAGCGCCACGAAGGCTCACCTCATGGACAAAGTGATCGAGACAGAGACCACACATCCCCAGATGGCTGGCTCCAAAGGCTCCTCCTGCGCCATCCCCGGCTGCGACGCCAAGGTTATGAGCGATGGGAGAGGACAAGACCTTCTCCCCTGTGAATGCGACTTCAAAATCTGTAGAGACTGTTTCGTTGACGCGGTCAAAACCAACTGTGGGATCTGCCCCGGGTGTAAAGAACAGTACAAGAACACCGAGTTGACTGACCTGGTTGATGATTACGGTCAGCAGAGGCTCCCGGGTCCTGAGGGTAGTAGCGGGGCAAAGATGGAGAGGAGGTTGTCGTTGATGAAGTCGACTAGTAAATCGGTTTTGATGAGGAGCCAGACCGGAGATTTCGATCAGAACAGGTGGTTGTTTGAGACCAGTGGGACTTATGGGTATGGGAATGCTTTTTGGACCAAGGATGGGAACTTGGGGAGTAGTAAGGATGGTGATGGAGATGGTGAAGGTGTGGAGATGCAGGATTTTATGAACAAGCCTTGGAGACCGCTTACTAGGAAGCTGAAGATTCCTGCTGCTATTATTAGTCCATACAGGTAAGTGACACGAGTTTTTGTTGTTGTTCTTGTATTGTTTAGAGCTCTACTCTAACTGCATCCTGAATGTTGGCAAATCGACCATAGCCGAAACAGTTTTCTTAAAATCTTATTTACGCAGCTTAAATCGGTTTTAAACCGTTTAAAATTGGTCTAAATCGATTTAAAATTTATTAAATTGATCAATGATGTTTAGTGTAATCCATAAATTTGTCTAGTTTATTTTTTTTTTTATATGTAATTTTTTTAGAATTCATTAGAATAATTTTATAATTAAATTTAAAAACTAAAATATATTATGTAAATGTAAAATTAAAAAACAAATTTAATAAACGCCTATAATATCAAAAAAAAAATTATTAAATTATTAATGTTTAGCGATTTCTTGATCTAGTTCTGTAATAGAATATTTTATATTTTGCAGGCTATTGATATTTATCCGTGTAGTTGTTCTTGCACTGTTCTTGACTTGGAGGATCAATCATCAAAACGAAGACGCTATATGGTTATGGGGAATGTCTGTAGTTTGTGAGCTTTGGTTCGCCTTTTCTTGGCTTCTCGATCAGCTGCCTAAGCTATGTCCCATTAACCGTGCAACGGATCTTCAAGTCCTCAAGGAGAAGTTCGAAACCCCTACACCAAGCAACCCCACTGGAAAATCCGACCTCCCTGGTCTCGACGTGTTTGTCTCCACTGCTGATCCCGAGAAAGAGCCTCCTCTGGTCACTGCCAACACCATTCTATCCATTCTTGCTGCGGAGTATCCAGTTGAGAAGCTTTCTTGCTATGTATCCGACGATGGAGGGGCACTTCTTACGTTTGAAGCCATGGCTGAAGCTGCTAGCTTTGCAAACATTTGGGTTCCCTTTTGCCGTAAGCATGTGATCGAGCCGAGGAATCCAGAGTCCTACTTTAGCTTGAAAAGGGATCCTTACAAGAACAAAGTCAAGTCTGACTTTGTCAAGGATAGGAGAAGGGTTAAGCGTGAGTACGATGAGTTTAAAGTTAGGATTAACGGCTTGCCTGATTCCATAAGGAGACGTTCTGATGCGTATAACGCTAGAGAAGAGATTAAAGCTATGAAGATGCAGAGACAGAACAGAGATGATGAGCTTTTAGAGCCTGTCAAGATTCCTAAAGCTACTTGGATGGCTGATGGTACTCACTGGCCTGGTACTTGGTTGACTCCTGGTACTGACCACTCCAAAGGTGACCACGCCGGTATCATTCAGGTATTTAACTTTCTTTCTTGTCAGATTTCAGAGTCAGTGCTGGGCATCGGGTTTCCGGTTCGGATAGGACCTGTTTAGGAAACAAAAAATATTCAGTTAATTCGTTTAAAAAAAATCATTATCGATTTATAAATTAATTTTTCTATATTTAATTGTTTAAAACTTTAAAATAACTAATTTTTTTATTATATTTAGGATATTCGATTTATTTCCGCTCTTTGGTTTTGGTTTTTTGGGTTTAGAGAAATAGGAACCGTTTTGGTTTTGTAATTTCCGGTCTGGTTTCGGTCTCGGTTTTTCCGGTTCTTGTTCAGTGTTTGGGTAATATACCCAGGACTATTTCAGACAATGGACTAGTCACTGTTCAACATCTCATTGCTTTTTTTTTTGTTATCTCGTGCAGGTGATGTTGAAGCCACCAAGTGATGATCCACTACACGGAGTATCCGAAGGCTTTCTTGATCTAACCGACGTTGACATCCGACTTCCCCTCCTTGTCTACGTCTCTCGCGAGAAGCGTCCTGGTTACGACCACAACAAAAAGGCAGGAGCCATGAACGCGCTAGTAAGAGCCTCAGCGATCATGTCAAACGGAGCATTCATACTCAACCTCGACTGCGACCATTACATATACAACTCCGAGGCGATGAGGGAAGGCATGTGCTTCATGATGGACCGAGGAGGCGACCGTCTCTGCTACGTCCAGTTCCCGCAAAGGTTCGAAGGCATCGACCCGTCTGATCGTTACGCTAACCACAACACTGTCTTCTTCGACGTCAACATGAGAGCTCTCGATGGGCTTATGGGCCCGGTTTACGTCGGAACCGGTTGTCTCTTCAGAAGAATCGCTCTTTACGGGTTTGACCCGCCTCGTTCCAAGGAACATACCTCCGGTTGTTGTAGCTGCTGCTTGCCTCGTCGTAAGAAGAGTCATGTCTCCGAGGAGAACCGAGCGTTACGTATGGATGATGATGACGAGGAGGAGATGAGTCTCTCTCTAGTCCCCAAGAAGTTTGGTAACTCAACGTTCCTTATAGACTCAATCCCCGTCGCTGAGTTCCAAGGCAGGCCTTTGGCGGACCACCCGTCAGTTAAAAACGGGCGCCCGCCCGGCGCGCTCACGATCCCGCGCGAGCTTCTCGATGCTTCAACAGTAGCGGAAGCTATTGCTGTTATCTCTTGTTGGTACGAGGATAAGACCGAGTGGGGGACGCGTATCGGTTGGATCTACGGTTCGGTTACCGAAGACGTTGTGACCGGTTATCGAATGCATAACCGGGGGTGGAAGTCGGTTTACTGCGTGACGAAGCGCGACGCGTTTCGAGGCACCGCTCCTATTAACCTGACGGATAGGCTTCACCAGGTTCTCCGTTGGGCTACCGGATCCGTCGAGATCTTCTTCTCCCGCAACAACGCGCTTCTCGCTAGCCCCAAGATGAAGTTCCTCCAGAGGATCGCTTACCTGAACGTCGGTATCTACCCGTTCACGTCCATCTTCTTGATAGTCTACTGTTTCCTTCCCGCGCTTTCTCTCTTCTCGGGGCAGTTCATCGTCCAGACGCTTAACGTCACGTTCCTTATCTACCTTCTTATCATCTCCATCACTCTCGTCTTGCTCGCGTTGCTGGAGATCAAATGGTCGGGGATCTCGTTGGAAGAATGGTGGAGGAACGAGCAGTTTTGGCTCATCGGTGGAACGAGCGCGCATATCGCGGCCGTTCTTCAAGGTTTGATTAAGGTCGTAGCTGGATACGAGGTCGCGTTCACGCTAACGTCCAAGTCGGGGGGTGATGACGTGGACGACGAGTTTGCGGAATTGTACGTGGTGAGGTGGAGTTCGCTGATGATACCTCCGATAACGATCATGATGGTGAACTTGATCGCGATTGCGGTGGGGTTTAGCAGGACGATTTACGCGGTGATACCTCAGTGGAGTAAGCTGATAGGAGGTGTGTTCTTTAGCTTTTGGGTGTTGGCGCATCTTTATCCTTTTGCTAAAGGGTTGATGGGGAGAAGAGGGAGGACGCCGACGATTGTTTATGTTTGGTCTGGTCTTGTGGCGATTACGATATCTCTTCTTTGGGTTTCTATTTATCCGCCGGCTGGGACTACTGGTATTGGTGGATCTTTCAGTTTTCCATGATAGGTTTGGTTCGTTGAGTAAACCACAAAACATTGGTCTTTTTTATGTTGTATTAAAATAACGTTCGTTTATTAGATTTTTTCGTTTCTTCTATGTCTGGTAAGAATGATATGATGGGTCATGTTAGAATTAGAGATCGGCTTAATATAGTTTGAACCAGTGAAGGAACTTAGTTTCTCTTGTTTGTCTCTTTTTCTTTTCTGCTTGACTTCTCTTCCATTTTAGCATCTTAAAGTCAGCCCCAATGGCTCTATTGTTCTGTCGTCTTGACCACATTTCACCAATGTTAAGAACATAAGCCGCAACAGTTGTAGCTTAGGTTCTATCAAGTACCTTTGCATTGACGGTAGCCACAACAACATCAGCGAATACAAAGTGTCATAACAAGAATTATCACAATAGTTATGGCCGTAATCATGTTAAAAATAAATTATGCAAAACTATATACTAAAAGTTAGGTGAATAAGAAATAAAAATGATAAAAGTTCATGAATTTTATGATTAATTCAAAACTAAATCATAAAATAATTTTGTAAAGAGGCCTTTAAAGTTCAGACTCTGTGGGCTATATACTGGACCTAAACAAGTCGGGTTTTCGGGTCGAATGTCCAGATATCGGGTAAAATACTTCTTTCCTTTTGACAGATAAACCCTACCAAAACCTTTGGCAACTTTCTCTGCCTCCTCCTCCTCAATTGCAATGGGGGCATTAGATATTCCTATTTAAATTTTCTTGTTCATGAAGCCAAAATCTCTTCCTCATAAATAATTTTTTTCTTAAATCTCTTTAAACCAGGAAGAACCCTAGTCTAGTCCCTTGGAGATTCCCAAGGGGGAAAAATGGCTCAAAAATGTGCGATTGGTTTGATCTCAGCCATAGCAGCTGCCGCTTCTCTCTCGAAATCGAATATCGCTTCTGCAGATGGACCTCTCAACTTCTCCACTTCGACTCCTCAGCAGCAGCAGGGCTCTACTCCGCCGTTACCGGGATCTGCGAAAGATTCTTCTGCGCCTGGCGAAGAATCCGATGCTCCTCCACGGATTCGGAACGATAATCCGAGAACGACGTCAGCTGGATTCGATCCGGAGGCGTTGGAGCGAGGTGCAAAGGCCTTGAAGGGGATTAACAACTCCGCTCACGCCAAAAAGGTCCCTATGAACTGAGATTGTAAAATTGTAGAGGCTGTAGATAGATCTGATTAATATGTTCTAAGGATGCGAAGTTTAATGTTTATGATGAAGCTAATGGAAGATAGGTTTGAGCTAAGAAAACAAATTTATGGTAGAATCCTGAAAAAGATGTTAGAAAGTGTTGTTTGTCTGTGTGTTATCACTTATCAGTTATGCTTGGCCTCACGATTGAATGATTGTTTGGTTTCTCGTAGGTATTTGAAAGTATTAAGACACAAGAAGAGACGAGGCAAGCTGAGTTTACTGCTAAGGCCCAAGAGTTTAAAGCTTTGCAATCCCAAGCTGAAGCTGTGAGATCATCTTACTCTTAAGCTTATTTGTCAATATATTTTGATCACATGGTTTCAGTCTCTAGTACCTTAGAATAGTTGAGCGCTCTGGAGATGGTTTTTAATGGAATATTTTTAATGTGTTCTTACATTTCTCTGTTTACCTACTAGAATTGACTTTGCAACTTCCGTATAACCATCTCTGTTATAGTCTCTTTCATCCTTTTTTATTAGAATTTGAAGATTTTTGGCTGTAAAGTTATGTTGCTGACATTTTTCCATTTTCACAGGAGAGGCAAAGGGTAATTTACGATGAACAGAAGAAACTTGCTCAGCACCAAGCACAAACAAAAGCACAGATGGCCCGCTATGAAGATGAATTAGCAAGAAAAAGGATGCAGGCATGCGATTCTACTAATACTTTATTTATTTAACTTATATTCTCTCTTACACGTTATGCTGTATGTCTTGTAACAGGCTGAGAATGAAGCCCAGAGAACACGAAATCAAGAACTTGTGAAGATGCAAGAAGAATCATCAATCAGGAGGGAAGTAGCTCGACGAGCTACTGAGGAAGAGATTCAAGCACAGAGACGACAAACGGAGAGGGAGAAGGCTGAGATTGAACGCGAGACTATCAGGGTCAAAGCTATGGCTGAAGCTGAAGGGAGAGCCCGTGAATCTAAGCTCTCTGAGGACGTCAATAGGAGAATGCTTGTTGATCGTGCAAATGCTGAAAGAGAAAAATGGGTTTCGGCCATCAACACTACATTCGATCACATTGGAGGTCTGACATTAGTACACATTATCTTTCTTTTCTTTTGTTTTTAATTCATTCATAGTAGAAACTTCGCTATTGTAGTTTCACCATAGCAGTAATAAGTGTCTAATAAGTAACTTCTCAATAGGTGATTTGACTCTTTTTCTTTTTCCTTCCTTTTTTTCCTAGGTGGGTTGCGTATGATTCTAACAGATCAAAATAAGCTGGTTGTTGCTGTTGGAGGTATCACTGCTCTTGCAGCTGGGATCTACACAACGAGGTAAAGACTAAAAATGGTTGAAAAAGCCAGCCATGAGTTCTTGTTGTTGAAGTTTGAGGAGCTTAGTCAGTTTAATAAATTGCTTGTTGCAGAGAAGGTGCCAAGGTTATCTGGAGCTACGTGGATAGAGTCTTAGGGCAACCTTCTCTTATTAGAGAGTCATCGAGAGGGAAATACCCTTGGTCTGGATCGCTTTCTCGCGTCTTTTCCACGTTGCGGGGTGGTGGTAAGGAGGCTGCATCCAAAAACGGAAAAGGGTTCGGTGATGTTATTTTGCATCCTTCTCTTCAAAAGAGAATCGAACACCTTGCTAGTGCAACTGCCAACACAAAATCCCACCAAGCACCTTTCCGAAATATGCTTTTCTACGGTCCACCAGGAACAGGAAAGACAATGGCTGCCCGAGAGCTAGCTCGCAAATCTGTATGTATTCTCTCCATTTCTAATGCTTATAATAATTTTATCAGTTTCGAAGAGTAGATGCATCTGAGCTTCAGACTGAGATCAAGCTTGTTACTTCGATAATAACTCTCTTCCATTGACTTATTACGGTTCAGGGTCTAGATTATGCGTTGATGACGGGTGGAGATGTTGCCCCACTTGGAGCTCAGGCTGTTACGAAGATACACCAACTGTTTGACTGGTCCAAAAAATCTAAGAGGGGCTTGTTGCTCTTCATCGATGAAGCTGATGCATTTCTGTGCGAGTAAGTCACAATTCCAATAGCCGATGATAATCTTAACTCAGGAGTTTTAGTTTATAATGTGTTAATTTGATTGCAAATTCGACAGGCGGAACAAAACATACATGAGTGAAGCGCAAAGGAGTGCACTAAACGCACTCCTCTTCCGCACAGGTGATCAGTCCAAAGACATAGTCCTAGCGCTTGCCACAAACCGACCCGGTGATCTAGACTCAGCGGTGGCTGACCGTGTCGACGAGACTCTTGAGTTCCCCTTGCCTGGAGAAGAAGAGCGCTTCAAGCTTCTAAACCTCTACCTAGACAAGTACATAACCAAGACCAATCTGAAAAAACCGGGTTTGCTCCAAAGCCTTTTCAAGAAAGACCAGCAGAAGATCGAGGTAAAAGGCGTCACAGAGGATCTACTCAAGGAAGCTGCCGCCAAAACGAAAGGGTTTTCAGGTAGAGAGATAGCGAAGCTGATGGCAAGCGTTCAAGCGGCTGTGTATGGAAGCGCGGACTGCTTGCTGGACACAAACCTTTTCAGAGAGGTTATTGATTACAAAGTCGCGGAGCATCTACAGAGAAAGAAACTAGCTGGAACCGATACAGGTAACAAGAAATGAAATCATATAAACTTGTCATCAACATAGGTAGATTTGAACCAACAGTTTGTCCTAAAAAACTCCAAACCCTGAGCACTATTTTCAAAAGGGTTTATGCAAAGGAGAAAAGCTTTGTTTTTTTAAATTGTTTCTCCCTGTGATTCCAAAGGTGAGACTAGAGTTTGATGACTGCTTTATATTCTTTCTTCTTTGCCGTTGCAGTCTTTAGTTTATCTTTTTAAATCACTTTTTGGAAAATGAGGCAATACTGGTCTCTTTGTAAGATGAGCTTATTATATCCACTTTTAATATATATATATATATTAACAAAAGAAGCTTACTATATCTTGTTACCAGAAACACAATGTTATTAACCATCCAACATTATTTATCTTTCTATCTATCACTCACGAGCAATCACAACAACTTGCTTCCCAACGTTCTTACCATGGAAGAGTCCCACAAGAGCTTCAGGACCTTTCTCGAGCCCTTCAGCTACATCTTCCACGTACGCTATCTTCCCTTCTTTGATGCACGGGATCACAAACTCCAAGAACTGTGAGTACTTGTCGTAGAAATCAAATACCGCAAAGCCTTGAATGCGGATTCGCTTGTAGATTATGTTGGACAGGTTGTGCACACCTTCGTGGTTCTCGAGATTGTACTGTGAGATCATTCCACAGACAGCGATACGCCCGTGAATGTTCATGTTTAAGAGCACTGCGTCTAGCATTTTGCCTCCTACGTTCTCAAAGTATATGTCAATGCCTTTGGGAAAACACCTGAAAACAAATAAGAAAATCCCTCTTATGTTAGATGCTGCTAACCAATCGTAACAGTTATAGACGTCTAAAGTGGCTACTGAACCTTTTCAGAGCAGCAGTAAGGTCTTGTTCTTCCTTGTAGTTAAATGCATCATCAAACCCAAACTTGTTTTTGAGGAGATCAACCTAAGCAAAAGGGCAAAGTCATTCTCTTGAGACAAAACCAAAACACATAAAACTAGAAATGATGATTAGCAATGTCTCAAACCTTTTCTTTACTTCCAGCGCTTCCAACAACATAGCAGCCCATCATTTTTGCAAACTGTCCCACAAGCTGGCCAACTGCACCAGATGCAGCCGACACATAGACTGTCTCTCCTTTCTTCGGAGAACAGACTTCATAGAATCCGGCATAGGCGGTCATACCAGGCATACCTGTGGGAAAGAGAGTATATATCAAGACATGCTAGACTCTTAAGTTTAAAGCATAACTAGTCCACTCTGTCTCTAAGATTTGTTAGACATGTATAGTAACTTTCAACTTCAGGATCTCTGTCTCAAGCAGAGATTTGTAACAACAAGCTACTTTTCGGACACTACCAAGTGATTCCTTGCACAAAACCAGGAGCAAGGCCGAGATAACATACCGAGAAGTCCAGTGTAGTAGGACAAGGGAACATCAGTGTGCTGGATCTTGAAATGCATGTCAGGAATAGGAGTAACAACACTGTACTCTTCCCATCCAACGACTCCCCACATTAAGTCACCTTCTTTGTAATCTGCATGCCCTGATTCTATCACTCTTGACACTCCAAACCCTAAGATTGGCTACACCAAAAACAAAACACACACAATGAAACATTCAACACAAGAAAGACAGAGGTTCTTGATCCTATTGGGAGTTCAAAGATGATTTTTTGGTTGTTACCTTGCCGGGAGTGTAAGCTTGAGCAATACCAGAAGCAGCAGGCTTCCCCATGCGAGATCGCATGTAAGGATCACATGACAGATAGAGATTCTTCACAAGAACCGAGTTAGACCCCTCAAGTAGCTTAAGCTCGACCGTGGTGGTGGTGATATCAAAGTCCGATTCCTTTGGGAAACCACTCACGTAGTCTCTCAGTATCACCTGCTTGTTCGTCGCCGTCGCTCCGCCATTTCCTCCGGTGCTCATCGTTTTCTTCTCTGAAATTCACTTCTGAGTTCTGAGTTACGTGAAATTGTTACTTTTTTTTTTCTGGAGGACTCGACTGCTTTTATAGTGTTTTTCGTGTGGCTGTGAGCCACGATGATTTCAAGTATGACGTCACTGATGATTCACCACTTTCTACTTTTGTCATGTATACAAAGTGTGAACGCGGCTTCAATTATTTTTCTCGTTTCTCATTCTTTCCACTTCGATAAAATTTCATTTCATTCCTTTTCACATTTATTTTTTTTCAACTTAATTTTCTCACAAATGATTTTGTAAAGAATATATAGATTTTACATTGCAAGGTTGACAAAAAAAAAGATTTTACATTGCAAGACATTCTCTATTTACATGATTATTGGGGGTTCTTATAATGGGTTTTTGACGGAATATAAGAACTCGTCTGTTAATTTTTAACTAAAAAAGTTATAAACCAGCTCTTAAAACTCTTATTTAAGAACCGGTTCTTAGCTTTTTTAGTTAAAAATTAAGAGACGGGTTCTTATATTCCGTTAAGAACCTAACCCTAATAACCCCTAATAATCATGCTCTTAATAACTCTCGAGTCTTGAGTCTCTTGACACGTGATTGTGTGGTGGTGCATCGTTGATGAGAGTTTATTTTCTTTAAAGAATCGTTGATGGGTTAATAGCACGAAGAAATGAGTGTTTCAGGTAGAACAATGATTAGTGGCGGGCGGAGCTATGAATTCTTTTCATTAGGGTCAATGCTAATATATCTATCTAATACATCTGTCTAGTAATGTTGGCATGGAGAGAGAGAAAGAGGAGAAGACATGGGAGTTGATTGGTAGAAGCTGTAGTTTTGGATTTTTTGCTTTAAGATTTAAACCGTAGATTTTGTGGTTTTAGATTTAAATTTTATTGACGTAGGTTTATTTCAAAGTTTTAAAAGCACTAAACATAAAGATGTAGAAAAATTGATTTCTAGAGCCATTATATTTCTTTTTAAATATTTTGGGCTCTAGCTTTAATTTTTATTAATAAAGTTTGATTGTTTTGATTTTATTGTTCTCTATTATGACCGTGTAGAGTACTCATAGCCAACACCAATCACACCAATTAAAAGATGTGAGTATTTGGAAAGGGAAATCAGATTATAAGCAAAAAAATTCTACTCAAGAAACTTGGAAGCAATTGAGAGTTAGTAGTCATCTATGTCCTTGGGCATGCGGGGTATGATTCTCCCAAGCCACTCCTAAATTTGCATTTATGGCGTGGTTAGCTTCAAGAGACAGATTATCAACATTGGACAGAGTGGCAAATTGGAGTCAAGGTATAGATACCACTTGTGTTCTCTGTAAATCTGCGCAGGAGTCAAGAGACCATCCCTTTTTTTGAGTGTGTGTATACGGCTCAAGTCTGGGAGTCCATTGTGAAAGGGATCTTGGGTGTTTGGTATACAAATCATTGGTCAGAGATTATGGATATTATAACAGATTCATCAAGGGAGAGGAAGAGTTTGTTCTGCCTAAGATACTCTTTTCAAGCAGTACTTTATGCAATATGGAGAGAAAGAAATAAGGTCAGGAATGGAGATAGGATGTTGCATGTTGTAGTACTTCAAAGATTGCTTGATAAGAGTATAAGGAACAAGATCAGTGTGCTGGGCATGAAGGGGATTAAAGGAATGGAGGTGATGATGCAATTTTGGTTTCATACTAGGATGTAAAGAGTTTTTCTTGAGTTTTGATTCTAAAAAATAAACATTATGCATACTGATGTAACAAGACTGTTTTTTTATGAACAAATTTAACATTTATTCAAAAAAAAAAAAAAAGAAGAGGAGATAAAGATTTTGAAGGAGAAATGACTTACAACTTTTGAGCTTGATTTGAAGTTTTGTTATTTTGATTTGAGATAGTAATTTTATATTTTGCAAAGTAACACTTGATGTAACAAGGTGTTTTTTCTTTGAATTAAATTTAACATTCAATTAAAAAAATGTTATAAAAGTGCAGTAATTAAGATTTTAATTTTAAACAAAGGGGTAATTAAGATTTTAACAAACAAGGGGAGGTCAATTGTAGATGAGATAACTATTTTTTTCATTTTATCCTGACAAACTTTCAATATAAACAACAAAAATAAAAAAAAAAAGCATAGGGGTACCTGACCCCTCAAGTAGCTCCGCCACAGACAATGATACGTGCAATACACGTGACCAGCTTCTGGTCTCCGACATTGTGTTCCACTTGATGCGTTAACAACCAAACACACACTAGATCGAGTTTCTCAAATTTGATCATCCGAAAAGTTACCCAAATGATCTTAGGTATGGGTGAGTAATTGTAGGTATCACCTTCATGAAAGTGAGAATCTCTTTGTTTGTTTCTCTCCGGAAGGATGTAGTATCCCATAAACTCTGGAGATCATTTAGAGTCTGACTAGGACCGGCTGATACAAGGGACCGCCCGTCTCCGTAACTTGATAGTTAATGGTCCAATATTTTTTTTATATATACATATTTTAGATAGAAAATTTCAAATATTCATTAAATATGTTTATAAGGAACCCTAAACTATTTTACATGTATATAATTTGTTTTATCAATATGTTTTATCAATTTGTTTTATAAAAATGTTGATGATAATTTTTTAAAAAATATATTTAAATTTTAGATGAACATGAACATTAAAAACTTATTTTTTTTTGGTCCATTGGCCCAAATAAATGTTGAACCGCCCTGAATCTGACATAGGAATCATTTGTCATCTAGTCAAGCAACAACCATGCAATATGCGGGATGAAAGATTATGTATGATGCAAGATGGCATCAATGATGCCACAATTACTTATAACACAGCTAAAATCAACGGTAAGATTGCTATGATATCACTTTGTACGTTAATATAATGATCACCAGGTAAGGGTTAAGGGGCTGCATAGGCTAAACAACTACACTAAATTAATTTAAGGATATTCTATTTGGAAAGACGCAGGAATCGTTAATTTAAGGATATTCTAGAGCTGCTGCATAGGCTAAACAACTACCTATCTGTTTTTTTTTTTTTGAAAAACTATATATCACCTATCTGTTACATCCAATAAATAACATTGAGATAGCTTATGACACATCGATAGAGGTTTCAACTATCACAGTATACTAAGTCACCAAATTAAGGCTTGTAAGTTGTAACTTTTTTTTTTCCTTTGAACAACTGCTTGTAAGTTGTTACTAAAACAAATCATCAACACTGTGTTGGGCCTAATAGTTCAACGTTTGAAGAACGTTTTATTGTGCCTTTAGGTCGATTTCCGTTGAGACTTGAGAAGACATGTTTGCACCATATCTCGTCATTGCCAACTGTTGCACCCGGTCTGGAGAATTAGTCGGACCTAAAGCTCATATAACCTCTCGATTATTAAAAAAAAACTAAAGCAAATCCATAAATTTTGTATAACGACCTTTGTGTCCATATTTATGATGGATCCAAAAATTTACACTTAGTTTTCCCTCAACACCCTAACAACTTCTTTTAAATTGCTACATGCTTATTTCATTAACGATAATGTAAATCTCTTTTATTTATACAATAATTACCCAGTATTGTTTATGTCTAAAAAACTGTAACTGTAATCCTTTTTTGCAATATTTAATTAATTTTCTATAACAAAATTAATTTACAATATTGTTTACAAAGGATATGTATTACTGCTAAGACTTCCCGCGAAATTAATATTTTAATATAAATAAATTTATTCTGCAATATAATTTGTGAAAAAACCTCAGTATTATCAAATACATCTTTTGCGCAAAATTTAAAATTTAAAATTAAAAGATAATTTTTTACTAACATTGAATGTACAAAATGTTTAAAACGGATACCATAGAAAAATAAGTTTCCTTAATGATTGTTAATTTTAAGTCATATTTTCTACTGTTTTATTTTATTTATAATTTTTGGTCAGATTTGTTTTTAAAATCGACTGTTTTCTTTTATTAAAATTCATTTTTCCATGTCTTAGAATATTTTTTTACACTAATAATTAAAATTTCAAAATAATTAATAGACATGTGAGGAGGAAAAAAACAAATAAAAAAATAGTAAGGAAAGAAGATGAAAACAAAAATTCAAAGTCACTCTGTTCCCGTCCCCTGCGTCAATCTTAAGCTGTCTTCGAGAACGCTCCCCCTCTCTCTATAAATCTCCTTCTCCGCACAGCGAATCACTCTCTTTTTCTCTCTCTCTCTCTAGATTTTGTCTCCGCCTTTTCTCTCCCCTAGGGTTTTCCTCTCCTTCACTGTTCGTTCGTACTCTTATCGGAGGACTCTACCTGCGACTTTGCTCATCTCTCCGCCATGGCGGCCGAGAAGCTAAGAGACTTGAGCCAGCCGATTGACGTCGCTGTGCTCGATGCCACTGTTGCCGCCTTCTTCGTTACCGGATCTAAGGAAGAGGTTGTTCAATCTCTGACTTGTAGTTTCTCGTTCATCAGAACATTGAATTGGGACGAATGGTAGCATATAGTATTACTCTTCTCGATTTACTCAAACGAGTGTGATTAAGGACTGTGTCGTTGTTAGGGTTTAAGCACTTTGATACGTATTTGGCCTAATACGCTTGTTTCGGGTCAAATTGAACCGTGATTCTCCAGCATTGTCTAGGGTTTAGAACTGCGTTGAATTGCATATGTTTAGTTGCTCTTGAGGTTGCTGAAAGTGGTTTTATTTGGGTTTATCGAGATTTTGATTTGGTGAACTAACTCCATTGTCCTCGTTTCCTTGCGCCTGATGTGTGTGTTTCCATTATTCTTTTCATGGCTGATAGAGTATTCAAGTTCTACCGGAGTAACATAGGCTGAATATATTAGTTTTTTGAGTTATGTTTGAAACTTTATTCTCTAGGTTCGAGGTCATATTGGCAGTGAGATTTCTTGACTTGTGTACTACCAACACTTAAGGTGTGAAATTTTGTATGGTTGTGTAATTTTTGATGACTAAATCCGTTAGTTATGCGTCAATGTCAATATTCAACTCATTTTGCATCTGAGTTTTTAGCTTGAATTAATCGGGCATTGTTTTCAAAACATGTACAGAGAGCTGCTGCAGACCAGATTTTGCGGGATTTGCAAGCTAATCCAGATATGTGGCTTCAAGTCGTTCACATTCTACAGAACACAAAGAGCATGGATACCAAGTTCTTTGCTCTTCAGGTCAGTCTCATCCTTCTTGTATGATACCCTTCTGTCATTTATTACTTTAGTTGTACATGCTCATCTACTGATCTATCATTGGCATAATCCTATATGATGGTTGATGTTTTATTCCAAGCCATAAAATATTCAGTTGTGAACAGTCAAGTTGTTAGGCTCTAGCATCAGTTGATCATACGCATTGCTTTCAGCATTTTCTCATAGGGTACGAAATTAACTCTCTGAATTTTTTTTTTTTTTTGTGATCCGTTCCCAGGTTCTAGAAGGTGTGATAAAGTACAGATGGAATGCACTTCCTGTTGAACAACGAGATGGAATGAAGAATTACATCTCGGAGGTCATTGTACAGGTATACACTTTCGGAGGCCTTAGGTTTGTTGTCTAGATAAACTAGGAAGCGAACTGCTTTGACAATGATGTTGTCTTGCAGCTCTCGAGTAATGAAGCGTCTTTCAGATCGGAGAGGCTCTATGTAAACAAATTAAATGTCATCTTGGTTCAGGTATCTGCATGCTTAGTCTATTTGGTTTAGTAGCTAACGCTTACGTATTTAGTTCCAACACAAAGTTCAATCCACCCCATTTACCATTCTATCTCATGGCGTAAATTAATTTATTGTGATACATGAACAGATTGTGAAGCATGATTGGCCGGCAAAGTGGACAAGCTTCATTCCTGATCTAGTTGCGGCTGCTAAAACTAGTGAAACTATCTGCGAAAACTGCATGATCATTTTGAAAGTAAGATCTTTTACCTGATTTTGTAATCAGCTCTAACTGGAAACAATAATATTTTTTCTTTTGCTAGCTCCTGAGCGAAGAGGTTTTTGATTTCTCAAGAGGAGAAATGACTCAGCAGAAGATTAAAGAGCTGAAGCAGTCTCTAAACAGGCACGTCAGACTTTTTTTTAGAATCTTATATCCAAATTTTGTGAAATTCTTATTATTCAAACTCTATTTAAGTATCTTGTATATGTTGGTTAAGAACTATCATTTATTTACCTGTTGGTGCTTTTTCTGGTGCAGCGAGTTTAAACTCATTCACGAGTTATGCCTATATGTCCTCTCAGCTTCTCAAAGACAGGATCTTATACGTTCAACACTGTCTGCGTTGCATGCGTATCTTTCATGGATTCCGTTGGGCTACATTTTTGAGTCTCCTTTGGTAATATACTTAATATGTTAAAATAAGATAGAGATAATAAAATTAAGATTGATGTTAATCAGTACCACAATTATGTTGTTCTGATATCTGTTCCGGTTGTTTACAGCTTGAGACACTTCTTAATTTTTTTCCTGTGCCAGCATACAGGAACCTCACTCTACAATGTCTGACCGAGGTACTTCTGTTTTTTTTTGTTGTTAATTTTCTTGTTGTCATTTGAATCTGTTATTTATCTATTGGCTTGAATTTGTGTGCTAGGTTGCAGCTCTCAATTTCGGAGACTTCTACAATGCCCAATATATCAAGATGTACACCATTTTTATAGGGCAGCTTCAGGTATATTAGTTATTTTCATGTTTTGCTTTTATTTATATTATTATCTTTTTGTTCATTGACACTCCGATTCTTCTAGTTAGTATATGTTGTAATTCTGGCCTGATGCTCGTCACTTGTTCTCGTGTTTGCAGACAATTCTCCCACCGAATACAAATATCCCTGAGGCATATTCAAACGGAAGTGGTGAAGAAGAAGTAAGTGTTTTCTGTGCACTTGGTTTCGAGGCAGCCCTTTGACTGGAATAATTTATCAAGGTTATAACTGTATGTGTGTTTTTGTCACCTTTAGGCATTTATCCAGAACCTGGCACTTTTTTTCACTTCGTTTTTCAAGGTAAATCTTTTTCTTTGCTTGAGATATATATCTAGTATTTGGGCTACTGGAATTCTGGATATGTATATTGATGGTTCACGGTTGTGTTTTAATGCTTCCAGCACTCATCTATTTCCACTTTATATGCAGTTTCATATACGGGTCTTGGAGTCAACGCCAGAATTTGTTACCTTATTACTTGCAGGTCTCGAATATCTCATCAATATATCATATGTTGATGACACTGAAGTATTTAAGGTTTGTAAATTGCTGTTGCTAATATTGTTGATATTAAAACAGTTGTATATTTTGTTTTCCCCATATTAATCCTCTTATGCGGTTTACACCCATCCGAAAAATGACGAATTCTACTTGCGTGTGGATTGGGCAGGTTTGTTTGGACTACTGGAACTTGTTGGTTTCGGAGCTGTTTGATGCGCATCATAATTCTGATAACCCTGCGGCGACTGTGAACCTGATGGGATTGCAGGTAGGATGATTCCTTGACTAAAACGGATCGTTTTTTTATATTCTTACATAAGGTTGATACTATAGATGTATATTGTATATTATTTTAACTCCTTACTTTATTTGGGTTATAACCTTGGCTTGCATATTTCCAGATGTCTTTCGCTCCTGGTATGGTTGATGGCCTTGGCTCTCAAGTCATGCAGCGGCGTCAACTTTATTCTAACCCAATGTCCAAATTAAGAGGGTTAATGATTAACCGCATGGCAAAGCCTGAAGAAGTGCTTATTGTTGAAGATGAAAATGGTAACATAGTTCGTGAAACTATGAAGGACAATGATGTTCTCGTCCAGTATAAGGTACTGATTTCTAGTCCAGGTCATATTACTTTTCTTTAGAGAGGTTATATATATACCCAGTTAGTGCTTTGAATTCAGGGAAATTGTCTAAATCCTACTCGTCACTGTACTTCTTTGATGTTTTTACATTAATTTCTTGTTCCATTAATTGCAGATAATGCGGGAGACGTTAATCTACCTCTCACACCTTGATCATGATGATACTGAGAAGCAGGTACAGTGTTAACTATGATGATACTGGTCTAAGCATATTCGCTTTGTGATATATATTGTGGGGTTAGGGGTTTATGATTGAATATGTGTTTATTGAAAGAGTATTGTCTTATTTCGTGGGGAAACAATCAGTCGTACCCTAAATTTAGCAATTTTAACGTGGGGAAGTTTTTAGGTACGAGTTTCATCTAATCACCTTTTAGTCTGTTTCATACTGTTACTGATGTGAACTTCTGATTGTCCCTTTAAAAGATGTTGAGGAAGCTAAACAAACAATTAAGCGGGGAGGAATGGGCATGGAACAATTTGAATACACTGTGCTGGGCTATTGGGTCTATTTCTGGATCTATGGCAGAAGATCAGGTACAGCCTTCTATTTTTTCACAAAAAAGGAAATTGTTGTTGATGCAGTTCTTCCATCTATTAGCTAGTATATTTTATTCGCTTTGAAGATAACTTGTTCAAACGATTGGCATTTTTCAAATTTAATCTTGTTTGTTTTCTCTCATTAGCCCCACACATTCATCAGTATGTGCTTGATTGCTTCTTATTGTGTTCTGAGACGGTGTGTTCAACCTTTCGATTCTGTGCCAACTAATGAATTAAGCTACATGTTTTATTTTTTCAGGAAAATAGATTTTTGGTGATGGTCATTCGCGATTTGTTGAATTTATGTGAGATTACCAAGGGAAAAGACAATAAAGCTGTCATTGCTAGCAACATTATGTAAGTTTGGTCCTTCATATTTTGTTGAATTTCTTCCTGGGTTGTTGTACTTCTGTTATGTTGTTTATTCGATCTTTCATGGCTGGATCAGAGTTATGCATCCTAAACTGAAAGATTCTGCTTTGGCATTGTTGCAGGTATGTAGTTGGCCAATATCCAAGGTTCTTAAGGGCACACTGGAAATTTCTAAAGACAGTTGTCAATAAGCTTTTTGAATTCATGCACGAGACACATCCTGGTGTTCAGGTAGACCTCCAAACTTTAAAATTCTGAGATACAGTTAGTTATTCCGCTGGATTTTTTTTAAAAATGTATTACTCCGAGAATAAGATTCATATCTGCCCAAGCTAGAATCTGACTCTTTTCTGGTCCTAATGTTTATGTTCCTTTTCAGGACATGGCCTGTGATACATTTTTGAAAATTGTTCAGAAGTGCAAGCGTAAATTTGTTATTGTTCAGGTTTGTATCGCTATGTTCAATTCACCTTTCTTATCCTTCCATTAGCTAAATGAGCTCCTAGTTATATAGTTCATTGTGCTTCCAGGTTGGAGAGTCTGAACCATTTGTATCTGAACTTCTATCTGGCCTTGCAACTACTGTTCAAGATCTTGAGCCTCATCAAATTCACTCATTTTATGAGTCTGTAAGTTTTTCATATGCGTTTCTAGTTTGCCAATTAGAGCTATTTCTCTATTGGGATTTCATGGTTTTCCTGTCTCCAGGTTGGTAGTATGATCCAGGCAGAATCAGATCCTCAGAAGAGAGATGAATATTTACAGAGGTTGATGGCACTTCCAAACCAGGTATGTTAATTAAAAGATGTGCCTCCTCAACTGTTGTTTACGTAGTTGGCTAAAACTGTTCAGTTTTATAATGTAGAAATGGGCAGAAATCATAGGACAGGCACGCCAGAGTGTAGAATTCCTCAAGGATCCAGATGTGATACGTACAGTGCTTAATATTCTACAGGTCTGATTTCTTACCTATTCCTCATAGTGCATTTTTATATCATCATGGCATCTTAGTAGTCGAGTTTCTGCGTCTGCTTGTGTTTAGAAAAATGATTTTATTGCAAGGTATAACTATTACCATGTGTTTTTCCATGCAGACCAACACTAGTGCTGCTACTTCCCTAGGAACGTTCTTCTTATCCCAAATCTCCTTGATATTCATGGATATGTTGAATGTGTACAGGTAAATTCATGGTACATCATTATAGCCTCTAATAGTTACAGTATTCCTTGTGTTACTTTAGTTGGGGGCTCAGTTTATTTTCATCATGGCTGCACCAGAATGTACAGTGAGCTTGTGTCAACCAGCATTACTAATGGGGGGCCATATGCTTCGAAGACATCATTTGTAAAACTCTTACGGTATGTTTTGTTGTATGCATCACATACACAATTCTTTATGCCCACTATTTGACACTGTAGTAACTATATATTGTAATGCTTTGCTGGACAGATCTGTTAAGAGGGAAACCCTAAAGCTGATAGAAACCTTTCTAGACAAAGCTGAAGACCAACCGCACATAGGGAAACAATTTGTGTCTCCAATGATGGAATATGTACTTGCTGACTATGCAAGGAATGTGCCTGATGCTAGGGAATCTGAAGTTCTTTCACTTTTTGCAACGATTATAAACAAGTATGTCTCTTATTGGTTAATGTGTGCCGTAGTAATTAAAGATGTCTACCATCTGCGTAATTCTGGATTGCTACAAGATTTGATTCCGAACTTTACTTCTCAGGTACAAGGCAACAATGTTAGATGATGTGCCAAACATATTTGAAGCTGTTTTCCAGTGTACATTGGAGGTAATAGGATTATTTCTTTGTTACTCACATTACAGCTTTGTTACTCACCTTAGATTTGATTTTTAATTGGAAGTAGGAGGTGCAGTATGTGATTATAATTTATTTTTTAATCTTCTTTCGCAGATGATAACTAAGAACTTCGAAGATTATCCGGAACACCGGCTCAAGTTTTTCTCGTTACTCCGTGCTATTGCTACATTTTGTTTCCCGGCCCTGATAAAGTTGTCGAGTCAGGTTGGTGAATATATTCTTTCATATATTTGTTTTCAGTGTGATATAAGGAGATATGGCATTATTTCTAAGGCTTGTCTCATTATTCGGATATCTTACTTACTGTCTTTGTCATTTTGCATCAGCAACTGAAGCTAGTGATGGATTCCATTATCTGGGCATTTAGACATACTGAGAGAAATATTGCTGAAACTGGGCTTAATCTTTTACTGGAGATGCTGAAGAACTTTCAGGTTTGGTGTTTGTTTCCCTTGTTTTTACTCTGTGGTTGTGCTATATATATTTAGTTCCTTGGTATCTAACATTTACCTCTGATTGTGACAGCACTCTGCGTTTTGTAATCAATTCTTCCGGTCGTACTTCGTACAAATCGAGCAAGAAATATTTGCTGTTTTGACTGATACTTTTCATAAGCCTGGTTTCAAGCTGCATGTGTTGGTGCTGCAGCATCTGTTTTGCCTGGTAAAAACAGTCTCTTCCTTCCCATCTTATTGTTGGCCTTTTTAAGTATGCTTGGAAATGGGTAGGTTGTTGTATATAAGCTTAGACGTTTGTTGATTATAAATTTAAAGGCTGAGAGCGGTGCTTTAACGGAACCTATGTGGGATGTTGCAACTGTATCTCACCCGTATCCGAACAACGCCGTCTTTGTTCGTGAATATACTATTAAGCTGTTGAGCTCTTCATTCCCCAACATGACTGCTGCAGAGGTAAGTAGAAAAACTAAAACCAGTTTCATTTTGATTCTTCTTCTTTCTCAAAGTCTGATATTGAATAATCAATATTGAATAATCATTTGATTTACATACAGGTCACACAGTTTGTTAATAGACTTTACGAGTCGAGCAATGACCCGTCCGAATTTAAGAAAAACATACGTGACTTCCTTGTACAGTCAAAGGAATTTTCAGCTCAGGTTACTATTAACTCTTCTTTAACGAATCTTTTCATTCAATTGCTTTCAAGAACTCAAAACTAATAGCCGAGGCTAAATGGTGGATTATTATATCAACTTTCAGGATAACAAAGATCTCTACGCTGAGGAAGCAGCTGCGCAGAGAGAGCAAGAGCGTCAAAGAATGCTTTCGATTCCTGGCCTTGTCGCTCCTAATGAGATTCAAGACGAGATGGTTGACTCCTAAACAAAAACAAGAATGCTGCAACAAGATGAAAGCTTTCCCGTAGGCTTTGGAATGAGTGAAGAGTTGAGAAGAGACGTTAATTTCGTCACCCTGGTTTACCTTTTTTCGAGGCCTTCCTAGTTCGATTTTGAGAATTGGAGAAGCCAAGAAAAGAGAGATCTTTAGGGGGTAAACTGGTGTTTTGTTTCATTAGTTAATTGGTTTTAATATAGATTTAAAAACGTTAGGGCTCTTCTCTAGTTTCATCTCTAGTTTCATGGTTGGCTGATTTTGCTTTGCTTTAAATACATTAGACAAGTTTTCGGGTGTTTTTGTCATATTACTCGAGTGATTCGTGCTTTAGGTGCAAGACATTGTTTACCCTTTATTATTGTTACCATTAATAAAAGAGAAAAAGACAAAAATAGCACTAAATCAAGTTTTTGTTCCCAAAAATAGTATTTAATGTTTTATAAAAGTCACAAACTTAGGGTTTAGAGTTAAAGGGTGGGGTTTAGGATTTAGGGTTTAGGGTTTAGAGTTTAGGGTTTAGGGTTTAGAGTTGAGAAATGAGGTTTTGGGGATAAGATTTTAAATTTTGAAAAATAAAAAAATTAAAATTTTCAATAGATAAATTTAGAAAGGTGCTATTTTGGTCATTTTAGTTTTTGAGTGTTATTTTTGTGATACAAACTTAGAAAGTTGCTATTCTGGAGATTTGTCCTTAAAAGAAAAGTGTTCTTTTTCGTCATTTGTCGAAACTCAATTTAATATTTTAGTGTTCACAAAAATCAAAAGGGCTACTACGTAGGAAGATTAGCATGAGGTTTTGTCGTATATAATAGGGCTGTACATTTTATGTAACATCCGAACCCGATTCAAAAAATTCGAATCCGAATGAAGTAGCAAAATATTCGAACAGATTTTATATTGAACAAGTTTGGATACCTGAATCTGTAACCGAAACTTGAAGTACTACCCAAGTCATCCGAACATATGAATATTTTAATTTTAATACACATGTTTCATCCAATATGTAATGACTGGTTTTTCTTAACCGATTTTGGTTTAATTAATATTATATCAAATTAATATCAAATCACTATTTTTCTTAACCTAATCGTGTGCACATATACATATGAATATGTATCTTTTTCTTGAAACGTGAGAGATTAAGGCACCATCTGCATCTCTCATCTTTCATTTTCTCTCCTTACAAGATCTTCTTTTCTAAAATATTGTTCTTCTCACGATCCATGTAAAGTTTTTCGGAAACATTAGTTGTTGCCGTCATCAAAAATAAACACCATGAACGTCACTGTAACAACTAGAGCCACCTCGAACCATGTTGTCGTTGTTCATACGGAAAGGATAGTTTCCATCCATGGAGCTTCTCCCTTGTTACTCTCGATCTTGTTACGTAACGAAGGCAATAGGAGGAATAATTCTTTTTGCAAAAATTATGTGATTAATTTTTTTTTATTAAATGCTTAGGTTTTTTCAGTTATATCTGAAATATCCGAAGTGTAAAAATACCCGAACGAGTTCTATAACTCTATACTAAAATACCCGAACATTTGAAATACCCGATCCAAATTCGAACGGGTATCCGAACGCCCAGCTCTGGTATGTACTACATGGTAGTCAGAACTTTTCCAAACTCCATTATTATTTTTTACTCTAAAATAGAATTTAGAGTAAAATTACTCAAGTGGTATTTTATTTATCACTCTATAATAGAATACAAAAATGGATTTACTCTATAGATATAGAGTAAGTTATTTTTTCTTTGTACATCATTTTATTTCCACTCTAAAATAGAACACCATTAGATTACAACTCAATTCTAACTCTATTTTATAGAGAAAAATAGATTGAACCATTCATGAGTTACTAAAAATGGGTGTAAAGGGATTACCAAAAAAAAAAAAAAATTGTAGTAAAGAAGTAAAAATGAAAAGAAATAATTGTTTTGGTAGGGAAAAGTCGTGGTTCATGTAGTCCACGTTGAAAAGCCAATCAGTCCACAACCTGTATAAATAGTTTTGGCCCATAATCCAGAAATAGTGAGAGGAATGAATGTTCGCTAATAATAATAAATATTCAATTTGAGAAAAGATTCTTTGGGGAGGACTAAACTAGTTCGTGAAATTCTTTAGACCACCGAACGCGTAAATCATTCATTCCCTTGAATCTCTCTCTCTCTCTTGTGTAAATTTCGTCGCCGTCTCCTCCAAATCTATCTTCGTCGCCTGATCTGTCCTCCTCTGCTTCCATAACAAAGAGGGAACACAAAAGACAAAACAAACAAACAAACAAAAATTAGCGAGAGTTCTTTTTTAATTGGTGAATTAGGAGCGATGGGACAAGCATTTCGTAAGCTATTCGACACATTCTTCGGCAATCAAGAGATGAGGGTAACGCTTCATCTCTCTATGCTTGCTTACTTTTTGCAATTATGTGGATTGTTTGTTTATTTCCTTCGGTTGTTTTGGGATGGATCTCGTGTTATTTTATCGTTGATTGTGTTGGGATTTAGTCAAATAGCTTATCATAAACAAATTGATTGAATAGAGAATTTGAAGAAATCTTTTTAATTGGCAGGTGGTAATGCTGGGGCTGGATGCAGCTGGCAAAACTACTATTCTCTACAAACTTCACATTGGTGAAGTTCTCTCTACTGTTCCCACCATTGGTAAACCTCTCTCTCTCTCTCTCTCTCTCTCTGCCTGTTTCTTAACAACTCTCTCTCCAGTTGTAATAGCTCTTCTTCTCATCATCAGCTTGTAAAACTAGTGGGATTGATTCCTTGGTTCTGGAACAAGTTCTTGGATACATCTGTGGTGGAAGATGTTAGATTCATTCTCTTATAAATTGATTGCTAATTAGTAACAATTACACAGCTGTTTTTATTAAGAGAAAACTTTGGATCACAGTTGATCTCATGATACTGTAACAATTTGAAATTATGCCATTTTTTTTTTGGGGATGCCTTGTACTTGTGAAACCATGTCTGTGAATCTCTCTTGTGCCATGCTGTTATACGGTACTTGGTGGCGGTGGTGTGGGGGTTATATCGGTTCCTCTCTATGGTCTTTTATATTTTCCCTTTTGGTTTGCTTGTTTTGGATATGGTTGCCGACAGCTTTCAACTTTTGGTACGCAGGATTCAACGTTGAGAAAGTTGAGTACAAGAATGTGATGTTCACGGTTTGGGATGTTGGTGGCCAAGAGAAACTCAGACCTCTTTGGAGGCACTACTTCAATAACACTGATGGACTTGTACGCTTATAGCTTCTTCTCTTGGCATTTTGGTTTTAGTCAGTCAGATTGTTTTGCCAATCTCTATGTTTGGCATATGTTATTCTCATATTTGGTTATTATGATATTTGCAGTATAATATTATATTGTTTTGCTCAACTTTGAGATCTTTGTATATCTTAAACTGACCATGGTCTAAAGTGTACTCTAACATGCGCTTGCTTGCAGATATACGTGGTAGATTCTTTGGACCGAGAGAGGCTTGGGAAAGCAAAACAAGAATTTCAGGTTCTTTTCTTCTTATCTTAGATTTTTCATAAGACATTAGCTGGATAGTTACTTAACCTGCTCTCTTATTTCCTCAGGAGATCATAAAAGACCCATTCATGCTCAACAGTATCATTCTCGTCTTTGCAAACAAACAAGACATGGTAACATCGAGCTCTAGTCTTGTTTCTTTTTGTTTAGTTATTCCCTGATCTATGTTTTATCAATTCCTCAATTAGACTTATTTAATCCATGCTGAATGTTAGAGAGGAGCCATGTCACCGAGAGAAGTATGTGAAGGGTTAGGCTTATTTGATCTCAAGAACAGGAAGTGGCACATACAAGGAACTTGTGCTCTTCGCGGGGACGGGCTTTATGAAGGCTTGGACTGGTTATCATCTACCCTTAAGGATGTCAAAGCTGCTGGTTTCACCTCCGTTGGACCCTCCTTTTAACTCTTTTCACCTGGTAATATATGAAAACAACCTGAGAATCCTCCAAGCTAATCAGTCTCAGTGACCTTGAGTTCTTGAAAATGATGTCTTTTCTCCTTGCAGGTTGTAAAGCAGTTATCACACAAAAATCAGAATCTCTAAATACTTTTGTTAGGGAAAGATTCCTTGAGAGCGCTTTCACTGTATATTCTTTTGATGAAATTTGTTTCATCTCTAAACGTTCCCTTTTTGGGTCATCTTTTGTCCGATTGAAATTTAGTTTATAACATTCTTTTGAAATCTTTATTCTATTTTTATATCAAGTATATAACATCAAAGCTGTATATATAGGGAAAACATCATTCCGATACTTAATAATGATTATATATTTAAGTCTTCTTATTAATTTTTTTAATAAAAATGTCTTCATTGTTATTATAAGAAAAAAGGCGATCGAAAGTCCACTTCATTTGAGGGATTACATATATTTCTTTCCATTTTTAATAAGTTGGTGCAAGGGAATAGGCTGACCACCTGTACTCTAATTTGGGAGGATAAAAACCATGTGTGAAATATATACCATCTTCTCTTGCATCCCAATAGTTTTTCTTACCATAATGGACAATGATACCACCACCTTCATATGCCTTCAACAATGCATAGTACTTGAAACCAGGTCCCTGCCATAAGCCACAAATGACTTCAGTCTTGAAAATACTTTCGTAAAAACTGAAATCATAGGTTTGCCCATGACTCAAGAAATGATCGCCTAGATCATCTTCGTCTGTGATACAATGGACCCTGAGAATGTTGTTTGGTTGAAGAGAGTTGTTAAAATGTACAGAGTCTTTCGGAAAAACCGCTCCATTACTCAACTCAGCACACAATGCAAAGATAATCAAAAAGCATGAGAGGCGGCGAGTCATTGTTTTGATTTATTGATTTGTTCTATGTTTGTAAGTTGGTATATATTAGAAAGATATAAACTCTTGACTTCTTAAAAGTGTTTCATGAAGTAACGTTCATGCATTAAGTTTTGCTCCCTTTCTGAATCTTCTTAAAACGAGTAATATACTTACCATAATATGAAAAAGGAGTCAATGCTCAATTCCGCATTTTCTACAAAGCTTCTATACATAATCATACATATTAAATTATTACTGTTTGACTAATGACTTCGATATACTTTTCTTCATTTATCGTAATACTTTTGGTCAAATATGTGAATATTATTTTGGGGTTGCCAAAAATAACTTAAAACTTTTTTTTATAAAAATGTAAAATTATATTTCATTGTCAATCAAATGCAAAAATAATCTAATCAGTTAATAAAGTTATCATTTATTCATTTTTACGAGCAAAAAAAAATTAGAAAATTTCATAGTTAAGCGTGGATAAGATAGAGTAGTGGACTGATGAGTGATCTATCGGAAAATAATTCGTAATATTATGAACAATATATAATTTTGTAAAAAATTTTTTTGAAAAAGATAATGAGTTTGAATTCAAAATATATTTTAAACTACATGTTTGCCAGCGATTTTGCTGGTATAGAAATATTATACGAAGAAATATATATTATGTTTACAATATAACTTTTGAATAATAATTAGAAAATTTTTAAATTAATTTTCTAATTTCAAATAGTTTGATAAAAAAAAATGTCAGTACTATATTTTTAGAAAAGTGTAATACTTAAGGGTAACTGAATAAAATTAATCTATAAGTCACCTAAATTATCTCTTACATGTAAATCAACATTTTAATTGGTTTAGATAATTGGTTGTAAAATTATTGTAGAATTATTTTTTATTTTATTTTAACACGTGAAAAAATTAAATTATTTTAGCTGTCAAGAAAAAAAAAAAGAAATTCTTTTGTGTAACTCCAAAAAGACCAAAATGATGGTAGGAGGTTTCCATCTTAAATTTTTCAGTTCAAAAGACATTTCGTTAACTCTCTGGATAGTTCCTTAACCTACTTCTTATTTCCTTTTGTTTGGCTATTCCCTGATCCATGTTTGTTAATTACTCTATTGACTTTAAACCCATGATGGATACTAGAGAGGAGCCATGTCACCGAGAGAAGTATGTGAAGGGTTAGGCTTATTTGATCTCAAGAACTATTGAACATTTGCTCTTTGTCTTGACCTTCTTGAACTCTTGTAAAGTATTGTGAACCCACACACTCTTTTTCTCTGGATTTTTCTGTTTTTATTTGTGTAGAGATTTCTTTAACAAACCACCTTTTCATTCATTCTTGCTTACTTCTTACAACTGATCACACTTGAGTCTTTATAGTAGACTTATTCCTCACGCTAATCATGATTCGTTACTCACTTACACATAACCCATACCTCTAGTCTTTAGATCATTCTTACACTCCAAAGCTTCACTATTCTAAAACTACTTAACATCTTATCTTGCCAACTCTCTAGTCATATCTGAACTTAGTTAGTTTACTAACCAACTAACTCTTAACTTGTTTAGTTTGACTTCTCTTCTTCCTTCCTTCATCCATGAAACTTGATTATTCTTCCACTTAGTGGCGGACCCAGACTCATTTTTAAGGGGTGTCAAAAATTGGGCTTTGGCCCAATATGATAATAAATAAAAGAATTTTTTCCGAATAAATACATGAAGACGTATTGAACTCGCGTTATGGTGTGTCGAAAGGAGATTTACCTGACCAAATGAGCTACCAAATCTTCACAGACATGTACTAAAATATTGAACTTTAACATTTAACCTGTGTCAGGTGACACCCTATTCACTAACGTAGGTCCGCCACTGCTTCCACTTCTTCTTGCTTGTTTTTCTTATTCTTTATCACTGTCTTTCACTCTTTCATTTGCAGGTTTTACTCAAGGAATCATTTCTCAACACTCCCTTATTGGCTAAACTCACAAGATTATAGAATAACTTCTTTATTAACTTAAGAAAATCTCTCAAAACTTAAGTTCTCACACTAATCTCTCTCACTTATAAGTTCATGTCACAACTCAACATCTTCTTATATAGAGATCTTAAAACTCCTAAACTTAATAGTAAAACCTTTTATCCTAATCCTAATACAAGTAGGATTAGTATGACTTGAGTTTCAAGCTACTTTCAAGTTTATCTCTAACATTTTCCCCCTTAAACTTGAAATCACCATCTTTCAAATCTTGAACTCCAACCAGCTCTCGCATTTCCTTGAATTTCAATCTTCCTAAGGCTTTAGTGAGAATGTCAGCCTTTTGAAGGCTTCCTGCAATATGCTCTACGTCCATTAGACCATTGTCTATGCACTCTCTGATGAAATGATAACGTTTATGAATATGCTTGCTCCGTCCATGGAACACCGGATTCTTTGTAAGCGCTATTGCAGATTTGTTATCTATCTTAACCACC
>NC_027756.1:47626643-47631995 GCF_000695525.1 Brassica oleracea var. oleracea | reverse complement strand
TTATTGGCTAAACTCACAAGATTATAGAATAACTTCTTTATTAACTTAAGAAAATCTCTCAAAACTTAAGTTCTCACACTAATCTCTCTCACTTATAAGTTCATGTCACAACTCAACATCTTCTTATATAGAGATCTTAAAACTCCTAAACTTAATAGTAAAACCTTTTATCCTAATCCTAATACAAGTAGGATTAGTATGACTTGAGTTTCAAGCTACTTTCAAGTTTATCTCTAACATCCCTCTTAATTTCTTGAATTGTTGCCTAGATTCTAACTCAGAGTTTTAAGGTTAGTTACCTTAGTAGCTTCTTTGCTTGTTCTGTTGTTTGTTAGAGGAGGACTCATCAACACACTTGCATAGCTCCTTGGCATGTTCAACTTCTCTGTTTTACTTGCACTTTAAGTCTTGATAGGTTTGGTTTCTTCTCCAACTTTGAATTGATATCAAAAGGCTTCCTGCAACTTTTTCCTCTGATGTAAGAACCTTTGTTGACGTCGCAGTGACGTTCTCTTCTTTCTCATTGGTGGTTGACTTGCCACACACACGTAACTCACTTGTTCCTTCCCCACCTGGTGGTTGAATCTTATGCATTGATGGGTAGTTCCTCTTGTACTTGTCCACTTTCTTGAAACTTCCAAAGTTAAATCCTTTGTGCTTTGGCCCTTGATCCATCTTTTCTTTTCCATGTGACTATTTATCTTTTTTTTTTGAGTGTTGATCAACTGATTTGCTAATCAGCCTCTGCTCTCTCTATTTCTCAAATACACTTTCTTTTCTTTGGTTGGTGTCCTCTTTGATCACCAAGTTCTTCATTCTGGTTCCTTGAACCACTTCTTTGATTTTCTTGATATCTGTTTTGTCTTTGTTAGAATCTGTTTTTCTCTGCCTCTCACCATTGACAGCTTCTTCAATCTTCCATGATTGCAGTTTTGATACTTCAACATAACCAGCTCCTTGGATACATACTTCCTCACTTGCTTTTGGATCAGTGGTGGTTGTGATTGGTCGCTTGCATATCTCCAAGTGAAGACAGAAGATTTTCTTAACCATTCCAATATCAGCTATCTTTCTTCTAGATTTGTCATGGATAATACACCTTTTATCCTTGAAGGTAACACCATAGCCGCTTTCAAACATCTGAGAAACGCTTAGTATATTCTTGGCTATGTTGGGGACTACGAAAACATTTCTGAGCATATTGAATAATTTGTAGAGCTGATATATCTTTGTCTTTGAGTGCTTTTAAGCTCGCCCCTTGCATAGTCTTCTCCTGGTGTCTCTGTCGATTTTGATGGAGGATCTAGAACTCCATCTTTTACAACTTCTCACAGTTCTCTGTTCTTCAAGGTGTTTTGCATTCGAGCTGCCCAGAACTCATAGTTCTGTCAGCAACCAGTTGAGATGATTGTAGGTTTATCGACATTTTTCACTTCTATTATTCCTTCACTTCTTCTTCTTATATTTTGCATGAACAGGCTCCACATCTAAGTATGCTCTGATACCATGTTGAACTTTTGCTCTCTGTCTTGAGCTTCTTGAACTCTTGTGAAGTATTGTGAACTCACACATTCTTTTGATCTATTTTTTTCCTTCTGTTTTTATTTGGGTAAGAGATTTCTTTAACAAACAACTTTTTCATTCATTCTTGCTTACTTCTTACAACTAATCATACTTAGTCTTTACATGCATTTTAGTGAGTAACAAATTATTTTGTCCGCGATTACATGTATATTATATAATCTTGAGCCATGTATATCATCAATATAAATATTTTGAATAAAAAAAGAGAACTAAACTAGGAATATAGAGTAAATTATACATAAGTACGATTATCTTCGGATATTCAATCGGATTTGGATATTACCCGTTTAAATTCCGATATCCAATCTCTTCTAACTTAATTTTACTACTGTGGTTTGGATTTCGGTTCGGGTTTTTGATATCAAGTTCGGGTACGAGTTTCAGGATAAAATGCTCATACCTACATAACATAAATGTTACAATGTTTCTCAAAATAATACATAAGGGATATTTAATTCTTCTTATTAAAATTTATAAAAATGTTTATTAATTGTTGTAAGAAAAGGGAGATCGAAAGTCCACTTTATTTTGTTGGGTTACATATATTTATTTCCAATTTTAATGAGTTGGTGTAAGGACATGGGCTCCCACCTGTACTTTAATGTGGGAGGAGTTGAACCATGTGTGAAATATATACCATCTTCTCTTGCATCCCACAAGTTGGTCTTACCAAAATGGAGAATGACACCACCATCATATGCCCTAAACAATGCATAGTACTTGAAACCAGGTCCCTGCCATAAGCCACAAATGACTTCAGTCTTGAAAAAAATACTTTCATAAAAACTGAAATCATAGGTTTGTCCAGGATTCAACAAATGATCGCCTAGATCATCTTCGTCCGTGATACAATGGACCTTGAGAATGTTGTTTGGTTGAAGAAAGTTGTGAAAATGTACAGTCCTTCGGAAGCAACGCTCCGTTACTCGACTCAGCACACAATAATGCAATGACAATCAAAAAGCAAGAGAGGCGATTCATTGTTTTGATTATTGATTTGTTCTATATTTTTAGGGTGGTATATATTAAAAGATATAAACTCTCGACTTTTCAAAAGTGTTTCATTAAATAACGTTCATGCATTCAGTTTTGCTCCCTTTTTGCATCTTCTTCTTAAAACGAGTAAATATACTTACCACATAAAAAGAAAAGGAAGTCAATGGTCAATTCCGCATTTTCTAAAAGTCAATGGTCAATTCCGCATTTTTTACAAGTCAATGGTCAATTCCACATTTTCTACAAGTCAATGGTCAATTCGGCATTTTCTACATGCATTAACGGCGTGATTGTGTTTTCTTTTCATCGTATACATATAACTAGAATAAGACGAGCGATTTGCGCATGTTAAATTTATATGAAAATTGTTTAAGAAATATCATATGGAAAAAAATTTATATTATTGATCGAATTAATATATTTGGTTCTTAAACAATTTTTTAAAACCTTTTTTTGTTAATTACATAATTTGTTTACTAATTAACTGATCTCATTTTAAAAAATATTTTTGGTTAAAAATTATTTATCGCATAAAAACCTAACGTTTAGGCTGAAGAATCTCATGCCTACTATTTGGTTACAATGAAACTATGTCAGATTGATTTTATATCATGATTTAGCAATTTAAAAGTTAATTATGGTTGAGAAGTTTACGTTCACGTGTCAATCCTATCTATCTTCGATAGTTTTCTCTTTTTTTGTGTCATTTTGGTTATTGCTCGATATAAATATTGATTTTTGAATTTATTCTCATTTCTTTATTTTATTTTGGCCTGAGACTTAGAAAATGTTTAAGATTCAAAATTATTAAAGAGATACATACTTATGTTAAGATTTGCGTCTTGTGCAAAATAAATACTTATTTTATATTTTTCTGCATATTATGAAATAATAAAATAATAATTATATATTAAATAGCTAAAAAATCAGTTACTATTATGTAATAAACTGGCTTGCAATCATTTTAGAATAAATAAATCAAAACAATCAATCTTATCTATCGTATAAGATATATAATTAAATTTAAACGATATGAAGTATATATATATATATATATATTTATACCCAAACTTGAATCAAATGCAAAACTAACCTAAAAGCCTTGTGAAATTACAGCCAGCCCCTTGTGACCAAACAAAAAAACAGAAGCCATTTTTACGAATATAGTCCCAGTAAGTCGTCTGAGTCGTCTGAGATGCTAGAAGTCTTCTAGACGACTTCCAAGTAAGTCTTCTAGTGTAGCTGATCTTAAAAATAATTTATAAATTAAAAAAAAAATATTTTGATAAGCGAAAAATTAAAATCATTTAACTATAAACAGTTTTAAGTGATATAAATTAAAATATAACAAAACTGAATTGTTTTCAACATAGATGAGTGTAGGTAGTGAATCATGGTATTCTTTGGTCTAGGGTTTGGCAACATATGTTGTTGTATTGTATGTATTTTTAAGGTTAGATTTTGGAAAGCTTGAATGTTTTTTTGAAAAATTAAATATTTACCTGTAAGTGTTTATTTTTGTGTATAGTAAACACTTTTGAAGTTTAATTTGATTTTATGTAGTGTTTAGTTAGTTAATTAAGTTTAGGGGTTGTGTTTAGGGTTTAGACGACTTCCATGGAAATCGTCTGGTGAATAATTTTAGCTGGACGACTTACAAGTAAGTCGTCCAAATATTCCCGCCTAAAATGTTTTTAAAGATTATTTTTTCGTTTAAATAATTAAAACTAGACGACTTAGTTTTAGTTGAAATAGTCGTCTGGGAAGTCTTCTATTTTAGTTTCCGGCTAAAAATATTTTAATTTCCCGCTAAAAATATTAAAGTCTTCTGGGCGACTTACAAGTAAGTCGTCTGAATCAAAAATATATTAACCTAATTGGATTTTTTGTCTCCCTATATAAAGAAAAAATTACACATTCTCTCTTCTCCTCTCTAATGGCTGCAACAAAAATGTAATGTTCATCATTCTAAAACTCTTCATCCTGTCTTTAATCTCTTTGAACTTATAAACACTAAGCTTTATATCAATTTATTGTTTTTGTCTCATGTCTTTCTCATTAATTTATCGTGTTTTTGCAGGTTTTTCATCACATGATTCTCATCTTCCACTCATATAAAGGTAGATCTATCAATTTTAGATATGTATTGTTGTGTGTTCTGTAAATGTAGATTTATCTAATCTTCCACTAATTTTCTCTGTTTTAAGTCATTTGAACGTTTTTTGATATGCAGTTTTTTTTTTCAGATTTGGAAGACTTCTGGGACGACTTACCTGTTAGTCGTCTAAAATATAATGTGCTAGACGACTTCCAGGAAGTCGTCTAGACTTCCTGGAAGTCTTCTGACGAAGTCTCTCTTTCATAACAGATCTGAACGTTTTGGTAAGTTCTTATGTCTGATTTTTCTTCATTTGGTAGCTTCCTGTTGTATAAACGTCTTATTTTTTTCTCAAACTAAAACTCTCCAAACTCATTCTAATCTCTTTGACTTGAAAACACCAAACTTTATATGAATTTTTCAGTTTTGTCTCATGTCTTTCTCACTAATCTATCTTTTTTTTTTGCAGGTTTTTAATCAGATGGTTCTCATCTTCCACTCATTTAAAAGTAGATCTATTAATTTTAGATATGTATTTTTTGTGTGTTTTATAAAGGTAGATTTACCTACAATGACCGAATGATTGGTGTTACGTTTAAGAGAAGGTAGGAGAATATATGGCTCAGTAGAGAGATGTGCCATTGCGCCTGAATCCATAAACCAATCTCCTCCAG
>NC_027756.1:47604143-47621643 GCF_000695525.1 Brassica oleracea var. oleracea | reverse complement strand
CTCCTTGGCAAAGAGAAATTTTACCATTCGACTATATCCGCATTTTTTTGCCTTCTTGATAAGAAATTTATGGATAATATTTGTTCAAAGCTATACGAGATACACTCTTTGGTTTGGGGTCATTTGATAAAACTCTACTACCAAAAAAGTTCAATTAACAATTCTATTAAGGATACCCACCAAGAAGACTAAATAGAATTCCATATTCAATAATATATTATTCTCTATTTCCATAAAATATTATATTCTATATTGATATCAGATATCAATTTTTGATTCGTTTTTTTTTATTTAATTAGTTATTACTATTTCATAGTTATATTTAGTAAATTGCTATTTATTAATATTTGATTCATATTTCACTCAAGTTACAGAAGTTCGACCCCCCCTCTAATTTTTTTGTTTTCTTTATTTGCATTTTATGGACTTATATTGAATTTGAATGTGTAATTCGTGGAATGGGAGGGGTCATCTCATTTTTTGATCTGCAACGAATGAATTCAAGAGATAAGAGAATTAAGGATACCCACCAAGAAGACTAATCCAATCCATAAAGATGTACCAGAAAATACAACATTTTTGTTACTCGACCACCCATCAGGAGACGCAAATACAACGGGTACACTAATCAGTAAGATTGATGAAGTAATAATTAATGCAAAAACAGCCAATTGAAAAGCAATAGTCATGTTTTTAATCCTCCAAGCTATTAACAATATACACCATTTAATCCTCTTACCCACTAAAAAATTTTAATAAATAAAGGGATTTTATCATGAATCCGTTTATTCGAGATGCCTTATTTCCAACTTCTTTTTACCACTTTTATTCTATTCGGACATGAAGTTAAAGGTTCTTTTTTACTTCACAAATGGGTAGACTGGATCATGTATCTCATTTATATAGACCAATTGATAGACTTATAAAGAAAGTCACACCCTATATCTTTTTCTACATAGTGATCGTATTAACTCATCGAGCTATGTTCTATTTGGCGAAAAAAAAGATAAAATAGAAATTATCTTTTGGAGAGATGGCCGAGTGGTTGATGGCTCCGGTCTTGAAAACCGGTATAGTTCATAAAAAATAACTATCGAGGGTTCGAATCCCTCTCTCTCCTTTTGTTGGATGAATAGATTTTTTTCTTTATTGGCTTTTTTTACTTCTTAGCATCATAAAAAAGGAGAATGGCTCGGCTATACTATCCAGCCGAGCCAGAAAAAACGAGATTGAATTGAAAGAAAGAAAGAAGACTTTTTAATATGACCCGATTTTTACTTTCCTATTTTAACTACTACTTTAGTTAAGAGGAGTCATAGAAAGAACAGGTTCAAAATCACGATCAATTCCTTTTTCAAATCCTGCTGCCGCTGCCCGAGCTCTTCCCGCGTGCCATAAATGACCCACGAATAGGAAGAATCCTAGAACAAAATGAGAGGTAGATAACCAACTTCTCGGAGAGACGTAATTGACTGCATTGATCTCAGAAGCTACGCCCCCTACAGAATTTAAGGAACCTAAAGGAGCATGAGTCATATATTCTGCAGAACGTCGTTCTTGCCAAGGTTGTATGTCTTTTTTCAACCTACTTAAGTCCAAACCATTAGGACCCCTTAAAGGTTCTAACCAGGGAGCACGCAGATCCCAAAAACGCATTGTTTCTCCTCCAAAAATAACTTCTCCAGTCGGGGAACGCATTAAGTATTTACCTAAACCTGTAGGTCCTTGAGCAGACCCCACGTTAGCTCCAAGACGTTGGTCTCTAACTAGAAAAGTAAATGCTTGAGCTTGAGAAGCTTCTGGCCCTGTAGGTCCGTAAAACTCACTAGGGTAACCATAAATCGGGATCCTAATGCATATAGATACAAATGGTCCAATGCGAGCAAGAATTTCCAGGAGCATTTGAAACATTTCATTTCTGAGTGGAAGAGCCTTTTTCAAGTAGTGTTCGATCGATTATACTTCTCATCAACATAGTTATTGCAGGGATTTCAAATTTCTGGTGTTCCACCTTCACGATCCCAAAAAAATGTATCAAAATTATAAACTCGTTGTGTGGAGCATACCTGTGGAGAGGAACTACGGAGGGGCATCATGCTGCTCGAGTATCTTGGGAAATAGTCACTCTATCGAAAGAGGAGGGAGGACTCGGGATCAGAGACCTCAACTATTGGAATAAAGCCTGCACTCTCAAGCTGTTGTGGATATTGTTCTTCAGATCAGGCTCCATCTGGGTCGCTTGGTTCACTAATACGATCCTAAGCGCCTGCAAAAGCAATTTCTGGACTATAAAGGAGAAGCAGAGTCATTCCTTTGCAATAAAAAAACTATTGAGACTGAGAGATATAGCTTACCCCTGGATAAAGATTAAGATAGGTGACGGTCGTTCGACAAGGTTCTGGACCGACAACTGGAGTAGTTTTGGCAACATCAGGGAGCTCCTGAGACTACCTTCGTACTCGGCACTAGGCATCATACCCACTTCAACTCTTTATGACATTCATCGGAATGGTGTCTGGCTGATACGGCCACCAAGATCTGATGTGCAGGTAGAAATTCATGCCCTCTTAACTACCATCACTCTCAACACTGATGAGGACAGATATGAATGGTGTCCAAACGGCTCAGCTACTCCGGTTTTCTCCACTGGTGCGATATACCGACTCATAAAGCAACACCAACCTTTGGTCCCTTGGAATAAGGTGGTCTGGAACCCGAGAGGAATCCGTAAGCATAGTTTCCTCACTTGGTTAGTTGTCCTGAACAGGTGCCCAACTAAAGATAGAATCCTATCTTGGGGCCTCCAGACTACACCTACATGCATCCTTTGCAACCTTGGTGGATGAGACAAGAGATCACCTCTTCTTCGACTACGATTTCTCATCGGTGATCTGGGAGACACTAGCACGGAAAGCTCGATGTAGACCGATCAGCACATGGCCCCAACTCCTTCAGTACATGCAACAGCGATCGTGCCCGAAACCTGACCGAATACTAGGTCTCTTAGCATGGCAAGTAGCGATCTACTACACTTGGACTGAGAGGAACAATCGCTTGCACAGACAAAGCTACAGCTCGTCGAAATCCATCATCATCTCCGCGACGACCCTGATCAAAAACAAAATCTCCAGCTTCAGGGTCTCGAATCCAAGACTAGCTTCAGCGATATTCCAATTATGGGTCAGCACCTAGCTCAACCTCTCCAACAGCCATCTCCTCACTGGAACCACCGCCATCTATCATCGGATCACTCCTCCTCATCCGATCGATCTCTGTTTACACTTCTCCGCTGTGACTCCTCCTCTTCTCTTCTGAATTGGGCTCTGTCCTTTCCGTCCTATAAACTGCCTGATGGGCCTGGATGTAACACATATAAATATATATATATATATATATATGAAGCCTTTTTTCAAAAAAAAAATAATAATCAAAGATAATATGTTCAACATATCTTGTGAGTTTTAAGATATGATATCATATCTTTTAAGAAAATGTATCCATTTGTTTTCTCCATTCAATAATCAAAGATAATATGTTCAACATATCTTTTTGCTTCGAAACTTTTCTAGATATGTTACTTTGATTTTTAGCCGCATGTTCTTTGAGAAATGATTCAGTTTAAAAATCGGTTGTCAACCAGCAACGAATGCAAACCAAGTAGTAAACTGAATTTACTGATGTTGTGGAATCTGATTTAATTGAGTTATAAATCGTTGTATCTGAGTCTACTATTTGTTTATCTTTGGATGTTTATATCGTTAAGAAAAGGTTGATTAATTAATGTTTGCTCCTTTTTTGGGGAAAATTGATTAATTTTAGTTTTGTTACATAATAAATGGTAAATGAAAATGTTGGTTTCGGTAGCATCGGCACGGGACGAGCAAACATGAAACAACAAAGGCAAAAATGTATTTAAATTGGAAGCAGATATATATAGGACGTGAACAAGCAAAGAAAGCACAACAAGATGGTGAACCAGCAGAAGAATTTCTAATTTTTTAAGTAACCTTTAGTTTATGATTATACTAGCGGGATGTACGCGCTTCGCGCGGAATATTGTTTTATTATTGGTAAGAGCATGATTTTTTGGATAATGTAATTTTGTTGTCGTTTTTATTTGTTAAGAGCATTACTTGGTATTTTTAGTGTGTTTTGTAGTAATAGGTGATATATTAATATATTTTGTGTTTGTTTTTTTGAATAATTTGTTTTGTGTGTATAGTACTTGTTAGTAGTGAAGTGAGCTTCTAACATAAAAGAATATTGAATTTCAATAACTTTGTATGTACGCATTTGTTGATTATAATATTAACGGTTTCAGCGTCAAAATTGTATTTTTTTTTTTTTGAAAATTATAACTGTTTTTTGCCCTCTCCCCATTTTTTGACATTGATCTGTCACCGTCTATGTATTTCGTTACCTTTCTGGTGTGCGATAGTTCTCACCATTACCGGAAAAAGATTCACCTCTTTCTCTTATTCTTCCTTGCCTTCTTCACATGTGAGATTATATGGTATTTGTTGTAGATCAGTTTTATGAGTTTTCAGTTGTTCGGTTGATTCTCACGGCATTGTAGGCTGTTCCAGTTAATATTGACAGGTCCTCTTCTTCCTTAGATTTCAGATGATGTTTGAAACTGCGTCTCTTTGGTTGGGCCAGAGTTTAGTCGTCTTTGATGTTGTATTCATCGTTGTTGGCTTACCGTCAATAGTGTCTCTGTTCGTCTTGGTTTTCAAGATCTATTTTTTGGTGTTCTGATTTATATGCTCTCTTTTATATCTCAAGGACGGCTCCATAGTTTGCTAATTTCGTTTGGTCTCCCTTTCCCTCTCTATTCTCGCATCTCTTTGCAGCTTTCATCGCATATCTAGTGGCTCTCCCTTTCACCATATTTGCCGCTTCAGGTTTGGATAATATTTTCGTTCGTGTATGCTATGTGGGCTTGGAAGGTTATTTCTGGTCTCAAGTTTAGTCTCTGATTTCTCAGTGGTTGTCTTTCATTCTCCCTCTCTCAAGTTGTTTCTTTTCTTTCTATATTTCTCTTGGTATAGGTGTGCGGAGTTAGTCTCTTGGAGCTATGGTCCCTTCTATCCAGAGCTTTGTGGTTTTGCACTTGCATGGCCGTCTTGTATGTTCTTATTTAGTTTGTGAGGTGTTTCTTACCTTTTAGCTACTGGTTGTGATTCCAGTGCTTTAGTCATATATCTTCCTGCTTCTTGGTGGTTTTGGTCTTTTGATTATTATTCTTTCTTTGTCCCGCTTTCTTGGTTATTTACGTTGATGCTCTAGTTTCTTATTCTTAGTTTGATTATCTTATGATATTAATAGTGAAATAAATATATAATTTGTAAATGAAATAATAAAAATTAGTAAATAATAAAATGGTGAAAGTTTATGCTATTTTGAATTGTGAATAAATTAAATATTTAAAATATATTTATATTCTTTTATTTATTTCTTGAATTTTAGGTACTAATAAATATGAGAAAGATTAGATAGTACATAATTAGAAATTGATGGAGGAAATTGCAATAATTTAAATGAAGAAGGATTTAAAAATAAAACATGAGGACACATGTCAACAAACCACCCCTTCCACATGTCATTAGAAGGGAAAAATCCAACTTTATATATATAGACTAGGGTTGGCCCGGGCGTAGCCCGGTTTTTTTGTTTTAATTTTAATTTTAATTATATATTTAATATATTTATTACCATATAAATATTATAAGAAAAATTCTCTAGGATAGTTTTTTTAAGTTTTTGTTACAAAAATAACATTCAATGAAAAAAATGACCAAAATAAGTTTTATTAAAGTTTAGAGTTTAGAGTTAAGGGGTGAGGTTTTGGGGTTAGAGTTTCAAATTTAAAAAAAAAAAATTCAAAATAAAAAGAGACTATTTTGGTCATTTTCTTTCTCGAGGTCTATTTTTGTGACAAAACTTAAAAAAGACTATTTGAAAGAATTGCCCATATTATAATCTATTAAGTTGATATAAAAAATATATTATAATCTATTATAAAAATATAAGTAGCTGGATAATTATAAAATAATTTTAAATTATTCATTTGGTTTAGGGGAATTTACAATATATTGTTGGTTTAACATTATAATCCAAAAACATTACTGAGCGTAATCAAAAGCAATGACCATATCTTAAGATTTTTTTTTTGGGTTTATAGTATATGATAATTTGTTTCAGTGGGACACACTACCAGCCACAAAAGTTTTACTAATTTACTCGTAAGATAGTGTCTTCAGAATTCATAATTGCAACAATGTTTTATACTTAAACCATGTACAGAGCAAAATTAATATTATATTTGCCTAAGAAGAACGAACACAAAGAAAAAAAAAAAGAACGAAAAAAAAAGAACGAAAAAAATTTAACAGGACCATAAAGAGGCAGAGCTTATTGATAAGAAGGTCCATTTAATGCTTCATTTTACCTTGACTTTCTTCGTTTACATGACTTTTACGCTTCGGTAAATCTAAAATTGACTTTTTAAATTATTGACGACATCTTCGGGGTTGAAACTAAACAAAGATCAGTAAAACAAGTTAGAAACACATCTTGGTGATATACACCGATTGGCTAAAGACATAAAAGAAGCAACCAATGGAGAATAATAATAAGCAAAACGCAGTTAAGGAAACTAAGGCGGGCATAAGCACATTGGTTATTAGACATTAAGTTTTAATTGATTTTTTCTACGCACTCCATTAGGAGTTGCCTGTGGCGGATAAGTTCCAGAAGATAGCACGCGTTCACAATCACCGGTGCTCGTTGACATGTCTTATGCTGCAGTTCAGCTGGACGGTCTTCTCCACGCAACATCTGCACCTGCTACCCAAGAAACTCAATTTAGAACAAATGCACAAAATATTGGGTTTGGCTAAAGGTTTGGTTTATATAGAATACCCGGTTCATGTCAGGTCGCATTGTGGCTATATGAGGAGTGCACATTGAAGCTGTTGTCATCACTCGTTTCATCTCTGTTTGATCAAACTCATTTCCTAGCCGAGGACCCAGAAAAAGTTTTTCATGTGTAAGGAAACAATGATCTCATCCTAAAACTTTCAATGTTTCTAAATAGAATTTCGGATACATTATTATTAACGATGCTCTGTCAGCTTGATGTATCAACATCTCTAGGACTGGTTCCGACCTCTAGAAGCAATACACCCTCACCGATGGCAAACACATCAACCTCCTCATCAACAATATCGTGTATGAAGTATCTTGGTGGTCCACTTGGCATGGTCTTCTACTCTTCTTGCCATTAATTCAAATATATCCAAACAAAGAAACCTTTGAATCTAATTATTATCAAACGTAAGTGGTTGGAAACATGAAAAGATGGGGTTTTACCTTTAACCTTTGAAGTTTTCCTTTCTTTTTTTCTTCTACGCTTGAAAACATCAACTCTAATATGTGAGTATAAGCTTGGTAATAACACATAAGAAACATACACTAAACCTGCAAGTTTGTTTCTACCTTCAGCATTCTAACCATGTTTCCTAGCAGGTCAATGTGCTGGTAATTCTCTGTTATTTCATCATCCTCTCTACGGCCTTTCTCAACAATCTCTCCTCCTGATGGAGCCTTCCTCCCACAACATCAAGGATTAAAAACCTTCTTATCCATCCACCCCTCAAGTCTTAATATGTTGGAAACTAACACCGAACGGTAAATATAATATACCAAACCGTAAAAAATTTTGGATATAAGAAAGCTTGAGTACAAAAAGGTATTCAGAGAAATGCATCAATCTCCAGACTGATGACTGCCTCGATTACAATATTGGATATAATACCTTGTGCAGCAGATTCCATGACTGCCTCGATGATTCTGTAATTTCGTTAAGTGGGTCTCATGCCGGACCAAAAATGCATCAATCTCCAGTAACTACTTAAATATTCAGAGAAACTGCACAAAACTTTAACAACACAATACTATGAGAAAATCAATATCACAGGTTCTAACAATCCATAAAATAAAGAATATTAAACAACACGATTGAAATCCTATTGAGAGATTCTTCACGTCGATTTGAGCATCTCAAGTTCTCGAAACACCATTGTTGATGTGGGAGAACGTATCAGAAGATCGTCGTTATCAGGATCGAAGAGCACGAAGAACCCTAAATTTTGATAGGACACGGATGAAGAAGATTCGAGTTTCTCGTTATCCGGATGTCTTGCTTGAGTAACATCTTAAGCCCACATAAAAAACAAACATAGCCCAGTAATTACAAACACATCGTGTTAATGAGACGGCGAGTTAATGAAACGGTGAGTTTTAAATCTGAACAGGTGTCGCAACGTCAGGAGACGACTTATCTAGCTGGAATCTGACGTGGCTTCTTTAGAATGAAGCAAACACTATTTTATAATAATAGATATTGTCCATTTACTTAGTGATTTTTTAACCTTGATTTCATATAATCCTTTTCGAATGAGGTCATTACAAAGAGAGGTCTAACCAACTTGTCAAAACAGAAAGGAGAAAAATACAAACAACAAATACAAGACTTATGAAACTTGTGTGAAGTAAGATGAGAATCAATCAGGAATCTTCAAGATTGAATATACTGAAACCAAATGCCAAGATAGATTGGTGAAGTAATTATTGAAAAGTTGAGGTGTTTTTGGTGCGAGTTAGTGCTTGAGAGTAATAAGAACATATCTATGCATGTTATATATATATATATATTTGCACCAAAAACAATGTTATATATATATATATATATATATATATATAACAAGTTACATATATATATAATATATATAACAAGTTACACGTGAATCTTAGAATTTTACTGATTAAATATAAGTTAAGTAGCAAAAACATAACCACCTGAACTGTACCTGAAATTTAGAGGACCCCGTTCAAAGTAAAATATAGAATCTGATTCTTTACAATAAACAATATCAACAATGATATAGAATAGTAAAAGTAATTTAACATAAGTTTTGAAAAGGTATAATCTATTTTCTTTTACGTGAAAATCACAAGACTTTTTCAAAAAAATATTGTGCAAAATAGTTGCTTCTCTCAAGAAATTGCTTCGTGATAAATAGGAAAATACATTTACTTAATATTAATTTTACATCAATTGTATCTAAATCTGGAGCCCATATATATAGACGATAGTAAGCAATTTCTCAAACTGAAACCTATTGAAGATCTTTCCTAATTTTTGTTTCTTAATTTGAGATTTTATTCAAACCAAAAGTATCATCAAAGAAAATACATAATTTTCAAATTTTCTGACTCAGACAACAATGAAAAAAAGCAACACGTTTTTGAATCACCACACTACTCTGCAATCTGATTATTACCAGGCAGTATCTGCAACGCAGCTCAGTTGTTACTGCTCTTTATAGAAAATTCCTTCACCATCTTCAGAAGTTGCCTCTTGCTAAAATCTTTCAAAGTTTCTTCATCGATCTTCACCTTTTTCTTCTTCGTTGTCACACCTTTGCTCTCTCCATTATCACTATCGTTAACAATATTCATCATCATCATTTCCAAGTTGTTCTCCTTGTTCGTATTACTGACATTGTCCATCTTCATAGCCGATTTCTTTGATGCTGCTGATTTGTCTGGTCTTGGAAACTGAGCTGAGATTGATTCTGCTACACATTAATATAATGGAGCCGTGTTCACTATAGCCTCTTCAAGCGGAAGAGGAGGAGACGTTGGAGCAGTTACAAAACCTTCTTATTCAGAAAGAATCATCTCGGCGTCAGCAATATCAGATCCATGTACGGCTTGGTTTGAATCAGCTTCAGAGATAGTGACATCCGCGTCAACACCAGAATTATCTCCTTCCACATCACCATCAGTTTGGTCCACCACTGCTTCTATAACAAAAGTGTTGATTTTCTCAGTCTCATGATCATTCTCCTGAATTGCATGTTCTGTCTCTTGGTTGTCGGCTTGGTTTGAATCAGCTTCATAGATAGTGCCGTCTGAATCAACACCAGAACTATCATCCTCCGATTCAGCTTCTGAGTCACCATCAGTTTGGTCCACCACTGCTTCTTCATCAAAAGTGTTGATTTTCTCAAGCTCATGATCATTCTCCTGAATTTTATGTTCTGTCTCTTGGTTGTCGGCTTGGTTTGAATCAGCTTCAGAGATAGTGCCGTCTGAATCAACACCTGAACTATCTTCCTCCGGCTCAGCTTTTGAGTCACCATCGGTCTGGTCCACCACTGTTTCTTCATCAAAAGTGTTGATTTTCTCAGTCTCAGGATCATTCTCCTGAATTGTTGGTTCTGTCTCTTGGTTATCAGCTTGGTTTGAATCAGCTTCAGAGATAGTGTCATTTGAGTCAACACCTGAACTATCTTCCTCCGATTCAGCTTCTGAATCACCTTCACTTTGGTCCACCATCGCGTCTTCTTCATGAATCGTACTCCTTGATTGACTCTTCTGTCCTTAGATGCTCGACTTGTACAAAACTGTCCAAAGCTTGAGCGTTCTTGTACTCTGCGAAAGAAAGACATTTTGATTTAGAAATGTAAAAAAGAAAATTGGTTGGTTCACATAATTTGTTGCATACCTTTATTGTCATTGATTATCTCAGAGTTGGCATTTTCCAGGACAGAATTATCACCAAGATCAACATAAATCTCAGTTCCTTCTTCCGGCTCAGTTTCTGAATCACCCTCAGTTTGGTCCACCATTTTGTCTTCGTCAAGAGTGTTGATTTTCTCAGTTTCGGAATCATTCACCTGAGTTGCATGTTCTGTCGCTCGGTTATCAGTTTGGTTTGAATCAGCTTCAGAAATAGTGCCGTCTAAGTCAACACCAGAATTGTCTTCCTCCGGTTCAGCTTCTGAAACACCAGCAGTTCGGTTCATCATTGCTTCATCGAAAGTGTTGGTTTTCTCAGTCTCAAAAATGTTATCCTGGATTGCATCTTCTGTCTCTTGATGCTCGACTTGTACTAAACTGTCGAAAGCTTGAACGTTCTTGGACTCTGCGATAGAAAGACATTTTGGTTTAGAATTTAGAAATATAGACAAGAAAATTGATTAGTGCTCCTAATTTGTTGCATACCTTCATTGTCATTATTTGTCTCAGTGTTGGCATGTTCCGAGACAAGAATATCACCAAGATCAATATAAATCTCAGTATCTCCAATCTCCTGATCATTGTCATTCTGCTTTGAACCTGTAGAGAATGTGATGAGAGTAGAAGATGTGAATAATATTGTATTGACTCTCATGAGAATAATGGTTAGAGTTACTTATATATTTATATTAGAGATGTTTCCTAAACTAGATAGATACAAATATATATGAGTATCTTATATAATAAATATACAATATTAACAATAATGTTTATGATCTTCCTTGATCTTTCTGTACGCCCCCTCAATCTCAAGGTGGTGATGGAGTTGTAGCGGAAGTAGCTGCTTGAGATTGACTCAGTAATCATGCCATTATAGTATTTGGATCAGCAGGAGAAGACGGTGGTGTTGGTTGTGAGGAGGTGAATGGACAGAGATGATAATGATGTGCCTCCTTTGGTGGTTGTGTTCTCGTTGACTATGTGTAGCGCAAAAACTTACATGAGGGAGTGTTGCTTGTTGGAGATGAAGCACCTTGGCTTGGAAACAGAAAATAGAAGGTCGAAGGCTTATAGATTCAGAGGCACGTTTGATGAGCTTGAATGATGATAGGAAGCACTTTGGCTTGGTAACAAAACCATTTTTTTTTTACGTTTTGTTTTTAAATACCTAAAAAAATATAGAACAAAGAAAACGTTTTTTTTTTTTAAGAAATAGATTCAGAGGTCTTCGAAGACATGAATAATAAGAAGCTCCATGGCTTTAAGAAAAACAAAACAAGAAGCATTAAGCTTTGATTTTGGAAGTGAAGCCACGATGGCTTAAGAATTATAAAGATAAAAATGAGGCATGAATATAAAGAAACACTAGGCTTGGGTCCAGAGGTCCATGGTAGACTTGAATAACCAAAAGCTCAATGGCTTAGATTCAGAGGTTCACATGAACATGAATGGTGGAAGCATATAGCTTAACAGAAAATATAATAGAAGCTCAATGGCTTGAAATCAAAAAATAAAGAGCAGATCGTTAGATCATTGTAGCTCTGATACCATGTAGAGAATGTGATGAGAGTAGAAGATGTGAATAATATTGTATTGACTCTCATGAGAATAATGGTTAGAGTTACTTATATATTTATATTAGAGATGTTTCCTAAACTAGATAGATACAAATATATATGAGTATCTTATATAATAAATATACAATATTAACAATAATGTTTATGATCTTCCTTGATCCTTCTATAGAACCTTCCTCAGAAATAGCTTTATCAGCCTCCAATGTTCCTTCTTGTTTGTTTACTTGGACTAAACTCTTTTCAGTTTCTGCGAAAGAAATCCACGGTTTAGAAATGCAAAATAATAGCAGACAAGATTGTTGGCATATGAATGCTTGCATTACCTTTTTCATCACTCATAACTTCATCCCCCTTGTTGGTCTCAATGTTTGTATCCAAAACAGAAATATCACGAAGATCAACAAATATCTCAAGATCTCCAGTTAAATGGTCGCTGTCATTCTTCAACATCACCCATTTTTTCTCCGTGGAAGCACTTAAATCTCTACATGGGACAACCTCACTATTCTCAGTTGTCTCCGGTGAGCCTGCATTTAACCACAAAACGCATTATATACCAACCAATTCACCTGATCAGAAGCATTGCAAGAGAGAAAAGGCATTGTATCTAACTAACCAGCTGGATTCTTCTCATGTGCAGATACTTTTTGTTCTGTTTTTTCAATATTCTCAGGTTTATCCAAAGTTTATGTAGTCTTCAAACTCAGGTCAGCCATACATTTTTCTAACAGCCTAGTTGATCTCCTTGTGCTGTACGCCGACTGAACCAATTCACCCTTCTTACTCTCCAAAACTTTACTGATATAAGAAGTAGCTCTTGGAGCTTTCCTTGTGCTCCGTGCAGCAGGAGTTTTAGCCACATTGGCTTCAAACTTGACATTGTTGGTCTTAGCTTCTTGAGCAACATTTTCTTGGTCCATTTCTCCATCAAGAGACTTCTTGCTCACCAAACGACAAGAACGGTTCACCAACTGTGATGATGATGGCTGAGGTTCAGCTTTTACTGATGTATTCCTTCGAGTTGTTCTAGCTGCCGTATTTGGAGGCAGCTTTGCTACACTGGTTGGCGACTGAAGAACATTGGAGTCTGACCGATTCAAGTATTCTTCAAGACCTTCAACCTGTATAATTATAAAACAAAAAAAAAGAATCACATAAACAAAGCATTAGTGGTGAAACTCCTGCAAATGCATATTGAATAAGAGAACAGAATCTATGTGCGTTCAACGAAACCACAAACAATGACGAAGATGGCTTAATAACAAATCAGAATAGTGATCTAACAACACAGACGTGGAGGTAAACGATGAATAACCTACAATCTCAATCAAAATCAGAGCTAATCAGTGATCTAAGAATTTGAGATCTACAATTCAAAACTTAACCTCACAGAATAGTGATCTCGACAACAGCAGATCTCAATCAGAATCAGAGTAAATCAGTGATCTAAGAATTTTGAGATCCATAATTATCTAGAAGAATCTCTCGCTCTTGTTGTTCGATTTCGACTTGCTAAAACGATCAAAGCACGATCTCAATCAACTCCAATTCATCTAATCACACTACTGGCTTGAAATTAAAGCAGCTACAAGTATGGATCAAATAGAGAGAAGAAAACTTACGATCTCGAGAGCAGTGTGAGCGTCGGCCATGGCGAGATTGGTCTTGTTGGCTGGGATTTTGTTCATCTTGCAGAGAGATTGAAGATCTCTTCTCGTAAGGCTATGGAAATCCATCTTCTCCGCGAAAGGACTTTTGAGCAAGTTTTCTTGAGTGAGTGAGTGATCGTTGAGAGAAAAAACAAGATGTTTTTATTGTTGCCTACAGAATCTGAGAAGGGGTATTTATACCTCTTTTCTTTTCCCAAAAGGTGTCAATGAATCATGGAGCGGAAGTTTTTGAAATTTGATTTTTCTCGGGGTTATTATCTTATATATCTTATATATTAAAACAGAAATCGCAACCTTGATTCATGTGTGATTTTTTTAAAAATAGATCTATTTCTAAAAAGTCATGTTACATTTAATCTCTAATCTTATTATTTAAATTTTGGGCATACCAAAATTTTTTATTGGGCTATCAATAATTAGATTTAAACAATAGATGATCCATTGGATTTATAGATAGTATAAATTAAATAGATATAATTTAATGTTGTAATACTATACCTTCATATGTTAAATATTTAAATATTTGTCGATGTTAACTTTTAAAATTATAAAGATTTTTTTTTAAATAACAAAAATCATATTATCTAACAATGATTAATCTTTACTACCTTAAACCAATGAAAACAAATTTTAAACTATATAGTTTATTTAAAAAAATTAAACAAAAACTAAATGTTTAATTATTTACTCGATAATATAAATCTATGAAGCAAAAATTTTATTTTTTTAGAAACTTTCTAAATTTGTGAAATGTTACAATATCTTTGAATATGCTAATAAAAAAATATTTTACTAATCTTTGTATATATAGTTACGATTTTAATAGTGAAATAATAATCCGAAAATATATATATAGAAGAAGATACAAATACATGTGAAAGTTTGAAACAATCTATTCAATGAAAAAATATTCCGTAAATTTATTATGTTTTAAAAATTTATAGACACATATATATTATAATATATACCAATTTAAAATTGAAAACAAAATATTTATATAAAAATAAATGAAAACAAAAACCTGTGCGGTTGCGCGGATCGAGATCTAGTTTTCTTATTATTGTAAACTCCTGCTTCGTTATTAATATTTTTTTTTGCCAACTGAGATTTATTATAGGGTTAAAATCCAAGAGAGACAAAACCCAAACACTACAACATAAGGAGATCCAAAAACAAAAGGCAGAAATAAAACTAAACAAATAGGCCGAAAGTTCAACACCCTCAAAACCCTAACATGAGAGGCGCCGCTCGATCCACGCGAAGGCGCACACCTCCCTTCTTCCTCCGGTACCAGAAACAGCGCCACGATGGCTCAATGGCTCACCGTCGACAGCGGATTCGGATCCGATACGAAACCATTCAACCACACCTTCGAAATAACTTGAAAACACCAAACGCATATAAAGATTCAAAAACCAGACGGATCTACGAAATTATCAAAGGATGTTAAACGCCTACAATCAATTCATCATCTCCGATACTAATATTGTATCTGCCATAAAATGCAAGTAATATTCCCAAAAAGGATACCGGAAAAATACAGTTACTTAGCATTTAGTTATGGGCCATGAACTGTAAAGCCCATCTAAAAGCGTAAATTGCACAGTCTTCGTTTTCTGATATTTTATAAAAAAGCTCCGATGCCGGGAATCGAACCCGGGTCTCCTGGGTGAAAGCCAGATATCCTAACCGCTGGACGACATCGGATTTTGTATACTCAATTGTTAGGGTAGTATTCACTCCTTTATAACTTCAATTAGCTACTCGCTTGTGGTTGATTAACATCATTCTCTAAAGAGGGCCAATTTGTCCAACAAACGTTACAACAACAAATCACATTCATATAACATCATAACACCGAAAGTTTAGTCTGCTATTGCAACATAATAATTCGACGTCAAATTTTATTACAACACTCCGGAAACACACATAACATAAAGGAAAGAGTTTGTTTGCTAGGAGTGGTGAGTCTTGTTCAAATCCTCCAGACTTGTTGGACGGAACCAAGCTTTCTCCTCCATTCCTGAGTCCTCTTGACTACCGCGAGAAAGCTTCTCGTCAGCCGTGTCGGTGGTGGAGGATGAGGAAGGTCCAAAGACACCGGTTTGAGGATGCGGAGACCAATATTTGTCAGACTCGGACTTTATCAATTCATCAGGCACTTTACTCGGTTGCAATTCTTCCTCTACGTTCTTATCATACGCTGATGTGCGAGCATTCCTGTTAAGCAATACACTAAGAGGAGACAAAAATTGATTTTAGTGGTAATGTGGGCGTCTTCCATGTATACATATCTTTTGGATTTTAGATGAAAGTTTGAATGTGAGTTCCGTTGTTCGTTAGGTGAGACATTGACTATAATATACAACCACGTACGTGCATATATGTAACAAGAAAAACGATTAGATCACCCCACCGATACATCTATTTGGTACTATCGCTTACCAAATATACCCTATACTATTCTTCAATTTCTCAACTATTTGATTTTTATATACTTTAAAATTGTATATATATAAATATAAATATATATATATATATAGAAAAGTTTGGTATGGTTTATGTTGATTCAGTTCCACCAAGTTAGCTTTTGTATTTGAAATTTTCTTAGGAGTAGTATAATAGCCTTTTGTTGAAAAAAAAGTTTGGTATGGAAAATAAATGGCTATTGAAAACCTTACCCCCATGCAATTCGTCATTTATATAGATTTTAATTCTACTAATAAATAATGATTCGACGTAATGTTTTCATAATGATTAGCCATATATCCATGATCTGAACGATATCGTTCCTAGCTCTCATTACGTTGCATTCCTCTGAAGATTTTTAACTTCTATATATACAATAATCCAAAACCTACTAACATTTTGAGCCGACCCATAGGATGAAACCTCAAGAATAGGTTATTAGTAAGAACATAAACATAAGTCTACACCAAAAACCTACTGATCTATATTATTAAAAGAGAAGTACCCATTAAAAAATATCGTTAAGTTTTCTAACTTATTTACACTTCCATGCCACTGAGAATTAAATTAAATTACTTATTTTAATGTTTGTCTTTTCCAGTTAAATTAATGAGTTTTCCTTAATGAAATTTAAACTTAATGTCATTAAATGAACCTAAAAATACATCATATTTAACGTAGCTTATTACGGACGAGTACGGCCCAATAATGAACTTGAATTTTATTTTTACGAAAACGTGAATCACTTGACTTATGTAATATTTAAAATATATTAACTACAATATAACAAATGCATATAACCTACCTATACTTTAGTTTGAAATGATCATGCTCAAGTTTTATATAGTCAACTTACATCATGCATCGATCGATGTACAATAGTCAAACCACCTATAATTTTCGTTTTCTTTATAGGATGTATCAACCAACCAATCATCCCACTGATTTTCTAAACTTTATAAAAAAACAAATCAATAAATACAAACTCAAAATCCAACATCTTCTATTAATCAAAACAGAATATCTTCAATGGCTTATCTTTAATGTACCTATTAAATATAGAAACTGTAACCATAATTACACTAATTATAAGAATAGATTTGATTCCAACCAATTGATCTATTACTTCGGTAATTGATTTGCTTGCAGAAGAGGAAACAATAAATTTAAAATTTATAAGAATATAAAGATATA
>NC_027756.1:47601699-47604093 GCF_000695525.1 Brassica oleracea var. oleracea | reverse complement strand
TGAACATTGAAAAAGATAGAGAGATTTTTTTTAATCTTTTACCGACTCAGAACTTAAACAAAACGAAGAGTTAAAGGTAATTTTTTTTGTTACACTTCCCGAAAAAAATGGTTACAATATGGGCTTTCATAATATGGTATTTTAACATATTAATGTTATGGACATTTAATAATTATCTTGACAAAAAACAAATACTATAAATAATTTATTATTAACAAAATTATGAAATTATTTACAGTTTGATGACTAATTCATCACTTTTTTTATATGTTAAATTTTTCATAGAAGTTTAAAAATCATTTTATTTTCTTTAACATGTATAACTAATTTATAATCTTTTATGTCATACTAAGTTATGATATAATATTTCTTCATATTTTACATTAATAACCATTATTTTTATAAATCGTCTACAATTCTCTGATTACGTCTATTTGTTCAATTTTGTATATGATATCGAATATTCATCATAAATAGATGATTTAAGATGCTAAAAAAATTATTTACTTTGTGAATATAATACATCAAATATTACAAATACATCATTTAGTTAAATAAATAACAAAAAACCGAAAATTCATATCCGCGCTGGCAGGGTCTAGTAATCGTTTAGAATGGATGTACTTCACATTTCTTAGGTACGAATGTTACCGGATGTACTTCACACTAATCATAATATATATATGGATAAGGCCATTTAACCCATGTTCTTTGAAATTTTCCTTGAGCGATGATGTTCTATCAAATGTGTGTTATAGAGCTATAGCTAATAGGAGAATTAAATTGTACATGTATTTCTGGATGGAGAGTTTTCACTGGTGTGGTTTTGTGGAAAATATAATTGGAAAATTCATGAGTTGTTTTTAAAAATCATTTCCTACCTTAAATTTTCAGGAAATATCAGTAGTTTATTAAGTACATTCATTTTCGAAATATTATTCACTTATAAACATCAAAAACAAACATGGTCCCTTACACCAAGAAGATTAGAGATACCTTTAATTAGTGCCACGAAAAGTAGGCAACAAAAAATGTCTTTCAGTTTTTCTATACTTATAGTTAGGAAGATGGGTGAATAAGATACCATTTAAATTTAGGAGATAATGGTCAGCCTAGGTTCATATGTATTTAATTTTTGAATAAGATATCAATATCCATTATTTTGCACGATGTGTTATAAAATGATGTCGCAGATACAGGATAAATAAATTAATGACTAGAGGTGAACGAACGACTGAAGTTCTACGTATTCGATCTTTTTATGATGACTTTCTCTTTTAAAATGCTGATAAATCAACGCATATAATAAGTGAGGACAGTCTCTCAAATTTATCTTTATCACTTGACCTTTTGACCTTCTCCCATATGAATGGAATAATCTCACTAATGACACATGTCATATTGTGAATGAAATATTTTTGGCCTTTGATATTATCCAATTGGATATGCCATATCCGACTACAGTGTCTGTGCTTCTATGTAAGAAATACATCTCCCTAAAACTAAAAGTCTAAAACTAATTAATTATTCACTGATGTTTCCTTTTGTATTTTCAATTTTTTTTTAGATTTTTTTTGTAACATTTCAACAACATTTTAATTTTTTTTTTTAATTTGTTTTGCAGCTACAGTATATAGTTGTCTGCAGATGTCGGATCATTGATATGATGATTTGATTTAAGATCTTGAAAAGCCCACAATTTAGGCAAGACAATAGGGGACGGTAATAAATAAAAAGAAAGTTCTTCTTGAGTTCCTTTTGTGAATGTGTGTTAGACTCGTTTTAGTTGGTTTTGTATTTGAAGCAAGGTTTTGTTTTGATTTGGACAAATAACAATAGGAAGTAAAATATCAACATCTCTTATGATTGATATATATACATATATATATACGTGATAGATAACACAATAATATAGTCAGCCTGTATATCTTATTTCTCCGTCCATGTTTTGCTTTCTATTTTTATCCTTTCAAGAAATATCAAAGTTAGAAAGATTGAGAGAGAAATGAAGAGGTACCGAGAAGCGGAAAGATCAGATGCCACGGCGCGTGGGAAAGCGCATGAACGGAGGCTGTTAACTAAGTGCTTCCCGATCACCTGAAGACTCTTGGATTTGGCTGCCATTCAACTTTATTTCTGTACTCAAGATTGAAAGAGAGAGAGTTGTGTTTGGATGAGTATTAACGGTGAATAATACTTGCAACTTGTCTGTTTTTATAATATTATACAAGTGTGGAATGAGACAAGAGAACGATTCCCATGTTACACGGTGAGCCACATGGTGACGCCCTGGCAGCGTTCTTGCTCACTTCGGTCTCTAGTCTGGACCACCTCGGTGGGACCAGGATACTCGGTTAGCAAAAAAAAAAAAAAAATAGTATATAATTAGTGAAT
>NC_027756.1:47598718-47601401 GCF_000695525.1 Brassica oleracea var. oleracea | reverse complement strand
TTTAGTTTTTTTAGTTAAAAGTTAAGAGACAAGTTCTTATATTCCGTTAAGAACTTCATTCTAAGAACCCCCAATAATTATGCTCTTAGCTTGAGTCAGCTTCATTTGTACATTTATTTTTTTAACAGAAAAAGGTCAACAATACGGGATGAAAATGTATTTACATGCTGTAGTGAAGAGAGGAAAAATAGCCTTCGAATCTTCCCTTCAAATTATATGGAGAATTTGGAATTCAAATAATGATCGATTTCTGTTACTCCAATACGAATGAAGCAGCTCAACACAGTCAATAGAAAAAACTATGATGGATTAAAAGGAGTGGTTTGAATACAATGCATAACTCTATTTGAAAAAAGTAGCTCATTGCATGATATATCGGATAATTGTGAGATTAGATGGGTGTTGTTATGATCAAGGTGTTATTAAATGGTTTGGTGATAAGTTGTTATTTTGCCTTGATGTAGAAGCAAGTGCTTCCTTAGGGGTAATGTTTTGTCTAGACAACATTGGTGCCTACTGCCTATGAGGTCATACTTGAGAGTAATTCTAGGATCTTTAGAGCATAATTAATGGGGTTGTTATGATGAGGTTTTTAGCGGAAAATAAGAGCTACAACAACCACTCTTGGTGGGAAAAATAAGATTCTAAAGTCAGCTTTTAAATTTCAAGGAAAACAAGCTAATCATTATGCACTATGCGGATCTCTTAGCTAAGAAAGCATCTCTCTACTTTCTTTCGTATCTTAACTATCTGTCGTAAAGTGAGTGACTCATTGTATGTTTTGAGGTATTAAACAGGTGAAGTATGGTTGCGTTGGAATTTTTCTAATATATTTTTGATGAAATACGTGAAAATAAACATTCTTCTGAGATGTGACCATATAACTACAAATCTCACACTGATAGTTTACAATCCTTTATTCTAAACAGTACAAAATGCAACAACAAAAAACCCATACTATATATAGACAGTCTATGTGATTATGAGATTATCTTTTGAGGAAGATGAGAAGAGTGTGGCCATAGTGGACCGTGAATAGCACAAGAAAATGATGCGATTACCACGGAAAGGGTATCCACTTGGAGCTTTGATACATCCACTAAAAAGAAAAAGAAAAAAAAAGGTTTTTCTTTGCTTCCTCTCAAAACGCATGCAACAGCATCGAAGCTTTATTGATCTCTTCACGAATTAAGAATCAAAACAAGCATCTTCTTCTTCGTTTTGGATGGCAACCCCTGGTTCGATTTCAGGAGCTACTGTCTCTTCCTTCTACACCAAAACAGCTTCAACTTCAAACCCATCTCCAAAACTCCATTCCTCGTCTTCTTCCTTTCCCCTGGTCTCTCTCTCTCTCTCTCTTCTTTTCAATTTCCCCATTCGAAATTGAACTTAGTTTCAGCTAAAAGTGTGAATATTTTTTTGGTTTGTGGTTAGAAAACAGGGTTTCAGGGAGTTTCGTTGGAAGATTCGAAGAAGAGTGCATCAGAGATCTTCGCTGTGTCCGATAGAAAGATCGGAGTTTTAAATGGGGCGAGAAGATTCGAAGTCAAAGCGAGGACAGCGGCTTCGAAAACCATAAAGGTCGAAGTAGACAAGCCTTTGGGTCCGACTCTTGGACAGAAGCAAGGCGGTGGAGTTGTCATCACTGTTAGTTTTTTTTACTACTTCAAGTGGCATTCTTTATGTATATATGTTGTTTAATAAAGTTATAAGGATTTTTTAAATGGGAAGTTTACTCGAATATACAATATTTTAAGATAATTGACTAGAACCATGCGGATTTTTTTTATTACTGGCATTTTCTAAATACCATGCGTGCCTTCTTAGTGCCATTACTTTTTAATGTCATTACTTTTTAATGCCACGTAATCAAAAACCCAACGCCACATAGGAATTCGGTTCTCTGTTTTCATTAACTTAGCCGTAAAGAGCTATATACGTCGTTACGGCTGAGTTATTGCTACGTTGCGACTGAATTAAACAACGCGGTTGACTTAAGAGAAAACGGCTGACTTAAGAACATAAATCAGCCGTTAGTTACGGCTGATTTATGGGATAACGTCTGACTTACGTACACAAGTTACGGCTGACTTATACATCGGCAGTTTGGTTTCTGTAAAATTTGGCTGAGTTGTAGTTAAGACACAGCTGAGTTATGTTTCCACGGCTGAGTTAATGAACATCGACTGGCTGAGTTGTTGAATTTACGGCCGACTTATGAGATGTTGTTACGGCTGAGTTATATGTAATCAGTCGTCGTTGGATGGATTAATAGTAAACTCAGCTTATTTACGGCTGACTTATTAGCGAAAGATTAATTACTAGAATATCATTTGTTTGACGGCTGATTTATTTGACGATATGGCTGACTTAAGATTTTTCATCCTAATTACAGCTGATTTATTAGCGAAAGATTAATTACTGAAATAGTATCCACGTTTCCGCTGACTTGCATTGTACATGAGGGCTTATTTATTTAGGTTGAGTTATATATTCGTTTAGCGGCTGACTAACCGATTTTCCATGTCATCCGCCATGTCATCAATTCGGATTTGCCATGTCATCACTAATGTACAACAATAAAATAAGGGTCTATGTTATTCTTCATTCTTCATCTTCTTTATCTATCTTCTTCAATTTATTCTTTATCTTTCTTTGAGGTCTTACGGTTCTGGTAATTATT
>NC_027756.1:47597964-47598554 GCF_000695525.1 Brassica oleracea var. oleracea | reverse complement strand
GGATTCGTCGTCTTGCAGAAGAAAAAAGACTCAAAGAGAGAGATGAAGAAGCTAAGTCCCGTAAATTGTAAGAAAAGAAGAGAGTTGAACAAAAAAAAAAAAAGAAATTGAGAGAAGACGAAGAAGATGATGAATTTGACAATTTGAAAGCTGAGTTTATATGTTTGATGACTCAGATGGTGCGTCATCTGAATATGATAACTTTAGTTCATACATTAAGTCTCCAACACATATGTTATGGCTGAATTATCCTTACGTTACGGCTGAGTTATGCATACGTTACGGCTGAGTTTATAATTTTTATAACTTTATAGTTTTAGGGTTTGAAGTTTAAATTTAAGAAAAGATTTCAGTTTTAATATTGTTTTCAAATGATTAACTTTATAATTTTTATAACTTTATAATTCTATAGTTTAGGGTTTGAGGTTCAAATTGAAGAAAATATTAAAGTTTTAATATTGTGTTCAGAGTTGAAGGAATGAGTTTCTTCCCGCCCAAAATACGAAACGTCGCGAAACAAATTACACTTGACGGCTGAGTTATAGGACGGCTGGCTTATACCATTCAGATACGCTGAGTTATAGGACGGC
>NC_027756.1:47576958-47597838 GCF_000695525.1 Brassica oleracea var. oleracea | reverse complement strand
TTTTATAACTTTATAGTTCTATAGTTTTGGGTTTGAGGTTCAAATTTAAGGAAAGATTAAAGTTTTAAAATTGTGATCAAAAGATAAACTTTATCATTTTTATAACTTTATAGTTCTATAGTTTAGGGTTTGAGGTTTAAATTTAAGAAAATATTAAAGTTTTAATATTGTGTTCAGAGTTGAAGGAATGATTTTTTCCCGCCCAAAATACGAAGCGTCGCTAAACATATTACACTTAACGGCTGAGTTATAGGAACGTTACGACTGGCTTATACCATTCAGATACGTTACGGCTGAATTATGCACACTTACAGCTGAGTTATGCATACCTTACGGCTAAGTTTAATTATAAACCAACCCTAATCTATAAACTAGAAACAAAAAAGCTTGCAGCCGTGTCGACAAAATCTAATCTAACTAAACCACCGTGTGTTTCTTCCATATCACGAGAGTCGGGAGGTCATTATTGTCTTCTTCCTTCGCCACCTCAGTCTCGTTACCACGAGAGCTCCGACGTCTTCAAGCCACACAACGGTTTTGTTATCTCCTCCACCATCAAGCTCATCTGCCTTATCCACCTTCTTCTAGTAACAAGAACAAATTCAAAAAACAGAGAAAGAGCGAGAGAGATTGAAAGAGAGAGAGGTGACCAGTGTGGTGACAAGCGGTGGTAGTGGTGACTACGGTGAAGATGGAGACCAGCAAAAATGGATCTGAGAAACAGAAACAAGGACGACATTGGCAAGTATAGATGGCGACGATATCCGTGACGACGACGCAGACCAATCTTCTTCAACACTTTTTCTTTTTCTCCGACAATCTTCTTTTCTTCTTTGGCGTTTCTTCTTCTCTCACTTCTAAGATTTACAAACCAAATATACTAAGGCATAAGAAATGAATGATAATGTATGAATCTCTCTTGTTTACAAGACAGAAAGTGAGAGAGATGAAGAAGATCTAGAACTGTAAAGAACTCTCAAAGGAAAGAGAAGAGGAGAAGGAGACGTCAAATAGAAGAGAGAAAGTGAAGAAAAATGCATATTAAACCATTAGATCAAAACTAATCAATGGTCAAGAGTAGTAATTCTTGTACTAAAAAATCTAACCAATGAGATAGAAGTTAGAAGATAATCACTAGATGGATTTGTAGCTCTTAGATTAAAACAATCAATGGTTGATGTTTTAATTTTGATGGTTAAAATTATATTTTATATTAAAGTGTATTTTTGATAAAGCTTTAAAGTTTAAAACTTGGATTTTATGATTATATGTTGATTTTTTGATGTATGGTTTAAATATGAAGTTTAAAGTTTAGGGTATATAACTGAGTGAGTTTAGGGTTTGGTATATAGTGTTTTGGATTTCGATTTAAGATTTAAGATTATATTTTTTAATAACAAAAATATTAGAGTTTTAACATTTGTAGTTAGAATTTATGGTAGAAGATTAATTAATTTTTTTAAAAAGTTTGAAGTTTAATGTTTTATCGTATAGGTCAAAGTATGCGGTTCACGGTTTATGGTTAAAGGTTCGAAATAGATTTGGTTTGAGATAATGTTTTGAAAATATTTAACTTTATAATTTTATATTTAATATTTAATATTTGTAGTTTAAATTTTAAAACATTATAAAATCTTATTATTTTATATTGAAAATATTAAACCCTTAGATTAAAATCAATCAATGGTCATGAAAAAAACAATATAATTTGTAATTTTAGTTCTTTTCAATTTGTTTTAAAAATTGCTTAAACTTAAAAAATGTAGTTACGGGTTTAAATCAAAATTTAAAATGGAACTTTAAATTAAAGATTTTTTTTAAATGATTAAAATTTGATTTTAACTCAAAACTATAAACGTAAACTTTAAACCTAAACCTTAAACTTTAAATAATAATAAAAATATTATAACTTTATAATTCTATAGTTTATGATTTGAGGTTTATATTTAAGAAAAGATTAAAGTTAGAGTCTTGTAAGTCAGAATTGTATAAGTGATTGTAAGAGAACATATATCTCAAGATCAAGTTAAAGTCTCAACTTGAAGTTTAAGAAACTATACACATTCAGTTGATTTATATTCACTTGATATTGATAAGATGATCTTCAATATAACTTCTTAAAGTACTTGAATTCAGTTTTCCGATTTTAAGGTGTGTTCGAGGTATTGCTGATTTACATAAACGATACAGCTGAGTTATCTAAACGATACGGCTGAGTTATCTAAACATTTTTTTTTATTTTAGGGTACGTTTGAGGTATGGCTGAGTTATGTAAACGACACGGCTGAGATATATAAAAGACACGGCTGAGTAGTGTAAACGTAGAATAAATCAAACACATAATACATGGGTGAGTTATGTTTTTTACATAGAAAACCAAAAATACAGGTTTTCTGCAGCATTCCGGTATTCGTCCATGTATCCAAGCTTCAGTGAACTCCTCTGTGTCGTCTCTGCTGAATCTGTCACTTCTTTTCTATCTCCTTCATTTTTTTTTGTTCCATTTTCTCTATCTGAAAAAAAGTTAGATTATCCAAATATAGGTATGAAATCACAAACAAACTTAATTAAATACATCCCACAATTGTCGATCTGGGTGTTTTAAAGCTAGGTTTTCGGAGATTGACGGAAAGTAACTCAGCCACAACCACATATATAAACGAAACTGCATATATAAACCAGCCGTAAAAGAAAAGTAACTCAGCCACAACATAAATTAAAACTCAGCCACAAACTCGAAAAACACAGTAGAGAAGATGATTTCGGGCGATTACAGCGAAAAATATTTCGCAAAAACGATTGGAGACGATGATTTTGGAGAAGACGATACCGGAGAAGACAAGACAGAGAGTTAGTTCGAGGAAGACGGAGTAAACACAATGTCGATGACGATTTCAGGGAAGAGGCGGTTAGGGTTCCTTTAGTTCTTCGACGAAGTTGTGCTGTGTTGTTCTGTTTTTTTCAACGTTATGTAATTAAAGAGATGGTTGATTGTTCTCTATTACTGATGTGGATACTTAATTAGTGATGTGGATTTAATGTTTAAAAATAATTTCAATTAAAAAAAACTAACCAAATGCCCTTATCATTATTGTCATTTACTAGGGGTATCCAAACACTCTAGTAATTTTTAAAAAATGTATAACACTCTAATAATAAACCAATTTTTCTTAGAGTATGATTATCCGGGGTCCTTAGTGGGTTTTTTAGTGCGTGGGTCCCCACAAAACCCTTAAGGATCGGTTACAAAAACTACTAATTAAGAACCGATCTTAGTGAGTTTCTTACACTGTTCGCGGATCCCACTGACATGTGGCGGCCCGCGATTGGTTTGTTTTTTAATTTTTTTTTTTTTAAACTATGGTTTCTCAGGGATAATCCTGGCGTTATACATTCTATAATTTTCTCTTTTTAAATTTCAATGTTTCAGGGTGTGGAAGGAGGTGGGAACGCAGCAAAAACGGGGCTTAAATCTGGAGATCAAGTTCTGTACACAAGCAGCTTCTTTGGAGATGAGCTTTGGCCTGCTGATAAGTTGGGCTTTACTAAAACCGCTATTCGGGCCAAACCTGATTCTGTCTACTTTGTTGTCAGCAGGTGTGTCTGTGTGTGTGTGCTTGCCTCTCCTGATGTGGTTTAGGTGGTGATCTTGTTAGAAATGTGGCTCTCTGTTCTTATAAAAAAAACGAATTAGGATTGAAATTATCCTTGTGCGGTTCATGATTAGTTTATGATGCAATTTATGATCTTTGATCAAACACAGAGGCGCAGAAGTTTTTTTTTTTTTTTTTTTTTTTTTTTTGAAACTGGCTTTCAAGAGGCGCAGAAGTTGATGTCAAGAAACTAAACAAGCGTCCGGCTCCTCCTCGGTTTGGAAGAAAGTTAACCGAGACTCAAAAGGCTAGTATTGTAACTTGATCAAAGGCTTAGATGGTTGGTTCATCTGAATATTTTCTCTCTCTCTGTTGCAGGCAAGAGCTACTCACATTTGTCTTGATTGTGGATTCATATACACTTTACCCAAACCTTTTGATGAACAGGTGAGTCTGAATCCTTCACTATTGTCCCAAACATCCACCTCTAAATTTCAATCTTGATTTAAGTGTTTTCTCTGATGTTTTTCTTTGGCAGCCGGAAACATATGTATGTCCTCAATGTATTGCACCGAAGAAAAGGTTTGCGAGGTATGACGTGAACACAGGGAAGGCCATTGGAGGAGGACTGCCTCCCATCGGTGTTATTGTTGGCTTATTAGCCCGGTCTTGGTGCTGTTGGAGCTTTGCTTGTGTACGGTCTCCAATGACGTGTCTATAATCGTCTCTCAAAGTGAATTGTAAACCGAGAATGAATGTTATGACGTCAATTTGAGAATTTAATTTCAGATAGTGACTTATTAAAAAGGATATTTATCAATTTTATATTAGAAAAAGGTAATTTACATTTTTTGGTAAAGGATAAACGTTAATCAGTCCTAATCTAATTATTTTATAAATTAAAAATATGGAAAACTTATAAAGTTTTATAAATACACGTCCAAATATTCCAAGGTTGTTAAATTATCAATCCCAAGTCATGTCTACAGCAAAAGATTTTAAAGAAGCTTTCAAGAAGATGGATCAGTACAATAATGGTGAGATTTCATGGGAAGAATTAAATTTTCATGACATACGCAACCGTTCTCTTCCTATGACGATGTCTCAAGTCGATAATATGTTTGGAGAGCTTGAAACTGATGGCGAAGACCGAGTTTTCGGAGCTTCTAAATATCTTGTTAATCAGCTTCATTCATCTCTTCCGGTTAAACATGAAGATGTGATTAATGAAGAGCTGAAGAAGGAGGTTAGTATGCTTAAACATGATAGTAGTGCTAAGAAAATTGAGAATCAGGTTGAAATTCCGAAGACACCAGTTGTTGAAGAGAAGAGCTCCAAAGAGTTGGAAGATTGGGTTGTAGTAGAGAAGAGCTCCAAAGAGTTGGAAGATTGAGAATCAGATTGAGTTTTATTAGGCTTTAGTATTTTTGATTTGGTTTAATTTTTTGTTTTGTGTTTTGGGATTTTGATAGAGCTTTATTTCTTTTCCAGAAATTTAGGGTTTTCTTTTGTTGCTTCAATTTATGTTTTCACATTGTGAGGTAACAAAAACATTCCTTACGTTTTATTAGGCTGCAATGAGGCATATTAAAACTAAATAAAATCAATAAAGGTAGGTTTAATTTATTGGACTGCATGCTATTAGGCCCATTAAAGCCTCGAACGTGTGAGACGCGTACGCCATACTCTTCCCATTTTCCTCTTCCTTTTTATACTACGCGTCAGACCTAAACGTGCTCACCAAGGAAAAAAATAGAAATCAAAACTCTTCGCCGCACAAACCTTCAGGCGAACAGAAATGGCTCTCAAATGGGTTGTTTTAGGCTACGCAGCAGCTGCTGAAGCGATCATGGTGATCCTCTTGACGATGCCAGGACTCGACGGTCTCCGAAGAGGATTGATCGCCGTCGCACGTAAGCTCTTGAAACCGTTTCTAGCGATTGTACCTTTCTGTTTCTTCCTCCTTATGGAAATCTACTGGAAGTACAAGACTCGACCTTCCTGCTACGGCGATTCATGTACTCCTTCCGACCACCTTCGTCACCAGAAGTCGATCATGAAGTCTCAGCGTAACGCGCTACTTATAGCGTCAGCTCTCACTTTCTACTGGATTCTTTACTCCGTCACGAATCTCGTCGTTAGGATCGAGCAAATTAACCTGCGGGATGAGAGGTTTAGGAACAGGGTTTAAGACAAAGCTTTGTGTTATGTCGTTAGGCTTTTGTTTTTTTTATTTGTCGGCGTTTACAATGTTTGAACTTTCCCTTCTCCATAATCTCAGAATTGGCAGTGACTAATTTGATCTTTTTATTAAATCAACCTTAAGATAATTTTAACACGTTCTTTAGTTCTTCTAAGTAGGAATGCAATAACATCACCCCCTAATGCTTTTTAATACAGTTAATAGGTGAATAAAAATAACTCCCACGAACATTCGTGCAAGAAGCCGACACCCCCTGACCTGCTTTCGCTGAAACAATATTCACATGGTCCATCACAATATCTTCACATCCCATGTCCGCATTGCAGTTAAACGTGACGGCTTCATCACTCGCAGATGAGCCGTAGATTCTACTGTAACGAACATCGCTCACTTTCACGCCTCTTCCATTACCAGACTCAGTCTTGTAAAAACAATTTTTACCACCACGGTTTTGATAGCTACTATTCTCAAAGCTTACTTCTTCGATTTTGCCCCGGTTCAGGTAATTCTGCTCGATGATAATAGGGTTCCGTGAATCCACCATCCTTATATCCTCAAATGAGATTTTCCGTGCATATCCTAATCCGTTCTACAAAAAGAAGAGAGCCAGTTTAAGCTGCAAGTGATAGGCTTAACAAAAGATCATGATGAAATGGACAAACCTGGTATGTCTTGATTCGGACACCGTTCATTGTGTTTGACAAAGTGCAGTTCTTTACTCTCACTTCTTCAACGGTTGCAAACTCTCCATTTCTTCCAAGGCTTCCCACGCTGTAATATCATATCCATATTTTATATAATTTAGTAATATGTATCAATCATTGTTATATACCTTATTTTTAAGTTGATTTTTAAATTGTGAAGCGTGAATTTAGCTAGGGATTACCTGATGCCATGACCGGGACCGCAAAAAAGGCCGGTTATGTTGATATAAGAGGAACCGGAATTAATAGCAATGCAATCATCTCCAGTGGATATCACTGAGTCACGTATGTCGACTCCTATACACTTTGATATGTCTATACCATCCGTATTGGGACTATCACCAGGTGCAGTCAAATTAAGTCCCGAGATGCTGATGTTCTTTGAGCCGGTTAGACCTATGTGGTTCCGAGGACTGTTCAAGTGTTGGAGATTATACATCCTCAGACCATTACAGTTGTTGAAATGCATTGCCTAAGAAGAAAGGATAAAGAAACATTAATAAGTTGTAAAATGGTTGGGTTAAAGATTATATTTTAGTATTTTACTAGTCTAAGATCTTGAAAATGGACTTACGGTGGGACGATCCTTATCCTGAGCATGTCCGGATCCCCACCACACAGAACCACGACTGTCGAGGGTGCCTCCTCCTTTGACACCTCCTCCTTTGACAACTAGACCGTTGATACTATCAAAACTAATCCATTCAGGGAAATTTCCCACGTCCCAGGTGTAACCCGGCGCAACAAGATTGCCTCTTATCTATGCAATCAAACCCACAAAATCATATTATCGTGTTGCTCAAAACCAAAGATATGATTTGTGTTGAATGCATTTCACTAATTTAGCAAAAAATGGTGTACGCAAATCGTTGGCCAAAAGATACACAGATGGTGCCATAGAGATTACCAGATTAAATATTGGTTTGAGTTATGGTCTAGTAATTAAAGTTCAATTATATTTCTAATTAATAATCTGAAACAAAGAAAGAGTAGAAGTATATATTTACCACAAAGGTGATAGAGGAAGACTTGCAAGGACCTGCGAACTTAAGAGGCTTAAGCATGCACGTTTTTCCCAGAGGCACTAAAAAGCTTTTATCACTTACTCCGTTACATACAGCTTCCCATGCCTTAAGAAAGGCCTGAAATATATAAAAGCATGTTTATGTATATATACGCATACATCAATGCACACATATGATTAACACAAAATGAAAAATATGATATCATATACCTGAGTATCATCGGTCTTCCCATCGCAGACAGCTCCGAAATCAGTTACACTTATGAATCTATGACGTTTATTTTCATTGTTGTTAGCCGTATGAACACTTCCTGCTAAGCAGAAACCTAATTTGCTTATTTGAAACAAACATAACAATACGAAGAACAACGAAGACTTCTTCATCTTTACACGAAACTTATGTTTTATGATACTTGATAATGATATATGTCCATGTCTATATATTTATATTAAAAAGGTTCTTAACTGATAGATATTTTGTTTAAATTTTTGTGTTTATGGAAAGATTATACACCGACTTTCTGTATTGGTAAAACTGAAATTCATCAGGAACGTATAGAATGAGATGTGGAAATATTTTTTAACTATGGACTATACACTCTAAAATGTTAGGACAAAAATCCTAAAAGTCATACAATACAAGATTTGCTTATTGACCGAAGTGATACTTTACTTATATGCTTGATTCTTTTATGGTTTGATAAACTTCATGACTGATACATGGGAAGAAATGATTTATAGGTTATTTTAAATTAACAAAGAAAAAAAGAAAGAAGTGATTTATAGGTTATCTAAAGATAAAAATAATTTGATTACTAGAGACTAGATAGAAATCAATGTGCTGCTCACCACACCTTTAGTTGCATCATCATTTGTCTTCTTTGTTTTTTTTTTTGTTTAGCCATAAAGTTATGGTATCTAGGCCCCATAGGTTCTATAAGGCCAGAGCAGATATTGATAAACTGAACTAACTAATCCATGTATAGTTTTTTTTGTCATCTAAAAATTTCTTAATCGATAACATTACAAACCCAAACATGGGTGGCTACAAGTCTGAAGCATCGCAACTAAATACCAAAAGAGAGATAACTAAGTCAGCAATTTAGATGAAATCTAAACCCGAAGCCACAAGACGGCGGTTGCTAAGGAAACTCCCCAGAAACTAAATGACCATAAGTAAGACTCCAAATCAACGTGAGATAATTTTGAGTCGCCACCAAGATTCACAAAAAAAAATAATGACTCCTCAAAACTCAATGGCAAAATATTGGAGCGTAAGACAAACACAAACAACTACACAATACCAAAAACTAACAACCCTAGATGGTAATCAAAGAGATAATGAGAGAAACCAAAGCGTCCAGTCGCTTTAGTAAACGAAACCATCGCTGTAAACACCCTATCCAACTCCAACTAAACTCGCCATCGGACCTTGAACAGGCTCTCCACGCGCCATCACACTACGACAAAGCCTAGAAGAGCTTTCCGCACACAACCTTATTTAGAGATGGCAATTGGGCCTTTCCGTCTCGGCCCATCCCGCCCCGCCCCGCTGCGGATTTCGTTTTGATTGGGCTTCTGCGGGTCTGATCCGTGCGGGTTGCGGTCTTCAAAAGGTATGACCAAACCCGCCGCGCCTTTTTTATGGGACTTAGCAGGCCGGCCCGTGGGCTTATAATGTATTTCATAATTTATAGTGAAACGACTTAGTTAATCCATGTATGCAATCTTATAAGTATGCAAATGTAGTGAATCCATGAATGCAATCTCATTAATGTATTTCATAAGTTAAATGAATGCAATTCATGAATGCAGAATGGAAACATTATGAGCCTATTAATTTGAATGCAATGTTTGCACGAGAACATTATGAACCTATTAGTTTGAAACATGTATTGGACGATTGCAAATGGTTTGTTTTTAAGTTTTAATAATCCATATCAAACATCGGAATGATTGATTCATTACACAAATCAAGTTCAAATTCAAAGCAAAGTGTATTTCATAAGCAAAGTGTATATGAACAAAGTTGACATGAGGCTAACAAGTGTATTTGAACAATCTTGACATGAGGCCAACGAGTTTCTAATAAGCAGCAAAGTATATCATAACAGACAATTACACAATGACCAAGACTTAATTAATATCATAACAGACAGAACATATAGCAATGACAAGACTAATTAACAAGAATGGAGAAGATGAATAAGATGCATGGAGTAGATGGAAAGAAGGAAATGAATTGTTGAGATGGATCGAAGAAGAGAGATGTGCGGAGGAATTATCTGTTCTTGAATCGCCGTTTCTCTCTGTTTGTTTTGCATGGAGTAAGTGAAGAATTTTTTTGGATCCCAATGTGTCCCGCAAAAGTCCATTCCCGCACAGTGACATCCCCCGAGGCCTGCTAAATTTTGGGCTTAGAATATACCTGACCAAACCTGTCCCGCTCCAAACCTTATTGGACCAAACCTGCCGTCTAAGTCCTTAATTACAAGGAATGTCAAAGTGGAACCTGGACCGCGGGCCTGTCCCGGTAAAACTTGCTGCGGGGCGGGATTGGGCCGGCATTTGGAAGCCCGCAGAGTAGCTGACCTCGCGGGCAGGACTTGTTGCGGGATGGGCAAAAAGTGGGATGGATCACAGGTTAACGTGCGGGATTTGGATGAACCGCAAGTTTAAAATGTTATCTTGATTTGGTGTTTTGCTTTATTACAATTTGAGATTTCTTCTTTAAGTTGCTTGGTTTTGTTTTGAGTACTATGATTTGGTGTTTTTTTTTTAAATTTAATTTGGTTCAGACTTAACATCTCATCTTTTACATGCACTTTAAGTTTGGTTATGACTATATATACATAATGATCTCATCTTATTCATGCACTTGTAATAGAAAAAATAGACTTCAAGAACTTCAAGAAAATAGACTTCAAGAACAAGAACAATATATAACAAATTTTGTTGAGCTTGAATAGTAGATGCTTCATGTATCTTCATTATGTGCATTTCGGTATGTAGTGGATCATCCTGAAGCGTCCTGGAGCAGCCTGCAGCGTCAATAAGTGTCATGATGCACTCCTTTGGTGTCCAGCCCTCGGAACGGCCTGTAAGGGACTGTGCACTTTGGCAAGGCGGGATTGGACCGTTCTTTTGGAGACCGCAGCCCGTGCGGGCCTGACCCGCCGTGACCCGCGAAAAGACGAGCCCGCTGCGGGACGGGACAGACCAACCTGTTTGACATTCCTATTAATTACCATCTCTAACCTTATTAATACAGCCGGTAACAAAGACTAACCACCACAGACCACCAGATCTGATAAGATCTGAGCCGACATAATCCGATTTGATACTCTCGCTTTAGATCTGAGATATTTAAGGTACCATCTAGAAGAAGAAAAGGAGCTAAAACAACTAAACAGCATGACCACCTTCTCACAGTACGAACGACATGATGTCGTCGGCCGGAGAAGGTGAAGATCTCTTCTTTCTTTTTTTCCTCTCGCTTTGTTTTTTTTTTTTATGTTTCTCTAGTCTCTTCACTAATCCATGTATAGTTCAATCATTAGTTTTTTTTTATACTAAATCTTAAAACAAATTTATGATTTAAACATAAGGCACAACTAAACACAGTAGAAACTCTATAAATTAATACTTGATAAATTAATAAATATTATAAATTGATATTTTTTCCGATCCCTATTTGGAGAGGTTCAAAATATAACACAAACCAATAAATAATAAGATAATAATTTTTTATAAAGCCTTATGTAAATATAGGGTCTCATATCCTAAATTAATAATTCATATATATACATTTTTATATAAGTACAAACTAAACATTATATTGTTGGTTTTATATTCACAATGAAATTATCTCATCTTTCTTAAAATTTTAATATATTTTGATAATATTTAGTAAAATTATATCTAAAACCACATTTGATTCTATGAAAAATAAAAAATATACAGCAAATAATATAATAAAAATATGAAAGTCTAATTTCTAAAAAATATACAGCAAATAGTATACGGTAGAATCAACTATTTTCTTATTTTATAAAAAAAATATGCAAAAATGGCGATCTAGGGTTTTGATGTATTCTCGAAGATGGGGTCCGAGTATTTGCGTAGGAGATTGGTTCATCAAGGAGTTTCAAGAGCGCGATTCGGATGACTGGAAAAAAGGCTTTCCTTCAAATCAATCAGGGATTGATTTGAGATTCAATAAGGAGAATTTGGGGAAGATAAGAAAATGGAAACTTTGGATTGATCGGTGCAGGGCCCCGATCATTATCAAGGTGAAATCGTCGAACTATAAACGTGATATTTTAGATTGCGATTCATCTCAATATTTTGGATTTGGAACTGGATTGATTGGTGATTTTTGGTTGATTCTTAAATTTGGAACAGCAAGATCAGGCAAGAAGGAATTGGTTTTTGGAGGTTTATTTGGCTTAATGGGTATAAGGAAAGTAATTCTTGTTTTGGTTCTTTGGATTTTTGTTAAATTTTGGAATAAAATTAGCTTCTGGTGTTTCTGGTACTTTAATTTGCTGGGAGTATTTGTTCATCATCAGAATGGCTCTGTTACTTGGGCACGAAGATGTGGAAACGTTTGGAGGCTGGTATGTATAAGGCAAATTGTGTCTGTTGGTATGGTGCTGTGGTCTGTTGGAAAACGCTTGGCTCTGTATTTAGGTGTGTGGCAGGAACGGGTGAGAGTTGACAAGTTATGGTGGAGGCCTTTACGGTTACGGAGATGGGGCGAGAGAGGATTGACATGGCGTTTAATGGAATATACTGATTGGTACAATGATGGCTTTGATCAACAACATGAGTTTGAGATGGTCATGGAGTATGAGAGGCTTCAAAACTTTGGTTTTTTTGGTGTTATTATGATGTCAATTGCGGGGAAATACATGTATAAGGGGAATGGAACAGTGGATTTGGACAATGTGTGGCACGTAATACTGCACATCTCATTTTCTTTATGCAAAGTCCTATACGGTTGTCATAAGGAATTGTGGAAAAATTGTACTTTCACTGGTGTAATTGAGTCTAAACCTTTATATTGTTCGGAGTTTACAATATTTTTTTCTTGTGATGATTGTTGTGGTGGTTTTTCTCATTGTTCTCACAATACTTGGAGTTTTTGGGATTCATTGGTAATGTTATTGGAATATTTTTTAATGATGATTTTCTTCATAAGGATGATGATTAGCTCGTCAATAGATCTCAGGAGGGGTTATAGATCGACACGAACGGATGCTGGGAAGTTTATAGGGTATGTTGATGAGTTCTACATGTTATCTAGAACTACATTTTTGGTGCTCCTTGTCAACAAAGGTAATCAGTCACGAAACAAAGGATTTTTAGAAGAGATAAGTGGTGGGGGAAGGAAAGTGTGCCTAATATTCTTTAGTTCAGTTTGGATAATAGAGGATGATGTTGGTGATGTCGGTTCGAGTATGGTTTGGCTAATAAGGCATGGGAGTCATATAGGAAATGATTTATGTTATATTGTGTCTATGTTAAACGTATATTTAAAGGTTTTTTATGGAATACGGGATTTCTTGGATTTGTGGGTATTTAAGCCAATCATAAAATGGCTGGGTATCTTTAAATCCCAATGTTCCGGCTCAAGAGAGCAATACAACATTTTTTATATATGAAAATATTAAGCTGGAATTGTAGAGGTCTTGGGAGTCATTGGACCATAAGTTATCTTCGGGAGACATGGCATAAAAACACAAACCGGATTTTTTTTTTATCTGAAACGAAACAGGATTTTGAGTTTGTACAATGGTTTCAACCACACTTTGGATATGATAGTTTGACTACTGTGGATCCAAATGGGAGGAGCGGTGGTTTAGCTTTTTTTTATAATAATGAGTATCAGGTGAAAATTTTATATTCTAGTAATAGAATGATAGATATTGAGGCGGTGATCAAAGGAAAACAAGTTTTTCTTACTTTTGTTTATGGGGATCCGGTGCAAAAGCTAAGAGAACAGGTATGGGAGAGACTAACTCGATTTGCATTGGCACGTTCAGAACCTTGGTTTATTATAGGCGATCTAAACGAAATTACTGGGAATCATGAAAAGGATGGGGGCTCTCTACGGTGTACAACTTCATTTATTCCTTTCAATAATATGATAAGGAATAGTGGTTTATTAGAATTTCCGGCTCGAGGAAATACACTGTCGTGGCAAGGAAGAAGGGGCAAAGGAAAAGGAGCAGTGACGGTCCGATGTCGATTGGATCGGGCTCTAGCAAATGAGGAATGGCACACGCTTTTTCCATGTTCTTATACAGAGTATCTAAAGATGGTGGGGTCTGACCATCGTCCAGTGGTGGCTTTCTTAGAGGATAATTTTACAAGGAAAAAAAGGGGGCAATTTAGATTTGATAAAAGATGGATTGGTCAGGAGGGTCTTATGGAGTCGATTGTAGCTGGCTGGACGAAGAGTCAGGAAGGACACTCAGGAGACTTTGTTACAAAAATTAATAATTGTCGTCATGAAATTTCTTCATGGCGTAAAGATAATCAACCATCTGGAAAGGATAAAATCCAGGAGCTTCAACAGGCACTTGAGGAAGTTCAAATGGATAATAATAGATCACAAGAAGAGATTATTGAGGTTTCTAGGAAATTGCAGGAGGCTTATAAGGATGAAGAGGAATATTGGCATCAGAAAAGCAGGAATATGTGGTACTCATCTGGCGATCTTAATACTAAATTTTATCATGCTTTGACGAAGCAGCGTAGGGTTCGTAACAAAATAGTGGGTTTCCATGATGAAACGGGTAATTGGATAATGGATGAGAAAGGAGTTGAGAAGGTGGCGGTTGATTATTTTGAGAGTAATAATATTCTTATAGCGCAGGAAATGTTTCATGGACTGAGGACAAATAGGTCATGCCAGAACAAATTTATGGCAATCAAAACGGATATGAGCAAGGCATATGATAGGATCGAGTGAAACTTTATTGTGGCTTTCCTTCACAAAATGGGATTTGATCTTCGCTGGACTAACTTGATGATGGAATGTATCTCTTCGGTTCAATATAGGGTACTTATCAATGGTCAGCCACATGGACTTATTATCCCTCAACGAGGCTTAAGGCAGGGGGATCCTCTGTCTCCGTATTTATTTATTATGTGCACTGAGGCATTAATCGCAAATATTAAGAGGGCGGAGAGAGAGAAACAACTTACTGGTTTAAAGGTGGCAAGAGCGTGTCCAGCAATCTCTCATTTGCTATTTGCAGATGATAGTCTTTTCTTTTGCAAGGCAAATAAGGAGGAGTGTCAAACCATTCTCAGGATTTTAAAGGAATATGAGGCTGTCTCAAGGCAAAAAATTAATTTCCACAAATCTTCAATTCAATTTGGGCATAAGATTGAAGAAGCCAGTCGTCAAGAATTGAGGAATATTCTGGGAATTCAAAATATAGGAGGCATGTGATCCTACTTAGGTTTACCAGAAAGTCTTGGAGGATCTAAGGTACAAGTATTTAGTTTTGTACAGGAACGCTTGAATAATAGGGTTAATGGATGGACTTTTCGATTTTTTACTAAAGGAGGAAAAGAGGTAATTATTAAATCGGTGGTTACGGCCCTGCCAAACCATGTTATGTCTGTTTATCGATTACCGAAGGCTACCGTTAAAAAATTAACAAGTGCAGTTGCTCAGTTTTGGTGGAGCCCAGGAGGAAGTTCAAAAGGTATGCATTGGAAATCATGGGATAAATTATGCAAAACCAAAGATAATGGTGGTTTAGGTTTCAAGGATCTTATTGATTTTAACACGGAAATGCTTGGAAAGCAACTATGGAGGCTGATTGAGAAGCCAAATACTCTCTTTTCAAAAGTCTTCAAAGAACGGTATTACAGGAATGCTTCACCCCTGGAACCGATTCGTTCTTTTTCCCCGTCATATGGCTGGAGGAGTATTATTTCTGCTAGATCTCTGGTTTGTAAAGGACTAATTAAAAGGGTGGGAACAGGTTCGTCTATCTCTATATGGAATGATCCTTGGATCCCATCCACTCGCCCGAGACCAGCAAACAAAAATTTTCACAACATTTATCCGGACCTCACAGTGGATTCCCTCATTAATTTGGAATCTCGCTCATGGAATTTACAGGCAATCATGGCTCTAGTGGATCCTACGGATGCAAAAATTATTGAAAGTATTCCTTTAAGTAGGAATCAGCTTGAGGATAGGAATGGATGGCATTTTACTAACAATGGAAAATACTCGGTCCAATCAGGTTATCAAGTGGAACGAGTATATCCTGATAAAAAAAACCACCAGATTTTTATGGGCCCCACAGTGGATATTCTTAAAGCCTTCTGTTGGAAAGTGCGGTGTCCCCCAAAAATAAAGCATTTCTTATGGCAAATTCTCTCAGGATGTATATCGGTAATGAAAAATCTAAAGGCAAGAGGGATACAAGGAGATATATGTTGTGCTCGATGCGGAGATCCGGAAGAATCAATAAACCATGTATTTTTTGAATGTTCCCCGGCACGCCAAGTGTGGGCATTATCTAAGATCCCGTCATCTCATAATATCTTTCCTATCACATCATTATTTGCTAATATGGATCATCTTTTTTGGAGGAATCATCACTTTGGGCAGAAGCACAGGTGGGAAATGACCCAACGAGGGGGCTTTCGGTACAGATCAGTCCTCCCCTAGCGACACCAGGTCGATGGTGCTTCGTAGATGGTTCATGGAAAGATAAGGACTCATTTTCAGGGCAAGGCTGGCATAGTACTTTACCGGGGTTTGATGGTCTGTTAGGGGCAAGGAATGTAAGAGCATGTCTTTCACCCCTCCATTCGGAGGTAGAGGCATTGATTTGGGCAATGAAATGTATGAAGAATTTAAGACAGTTTCAGGTAACGTTTGCAACAGATTGTTCTCAATTGGTGAAGATGGTTTCGGAACCAGAAGAATGGCCAGCATTCGAAAGCTATCTGGAAGACATCAAGCTTCTCAAAGGAAGTTTCCTCAACTCAGACATCGTCCATGTACCTCGGACGGCGAACCTTCGGGCAGATAGCTTAGCACGTAGTGCTAGGAAACAATCGTCCTTTGTCGTTCACATGGATGCGGAGTTACCGATTTGGTTTACAGAGTCAATATGAGTCTGTAAATGCTTTGCTGTCAAAAGAAAAAAAAAATAAAATAAAAAAATATGCAAAAAAAATCTAAAAAAAAAGAAATTTTGTAGGTTAATATCTCTATAAATTAATAAAATATTATAGTCTCATCATTATTAATTTATAGAGTTTTTACTATATATATATGCACCACCTACTGGGAGCCGCTCGGGTCTAAGTTATGGAGTACATACTAGCCACAAGGGAGAAAGGAGTTAGTAGAGCTGACGATAACAGTGCATCGTATGGGTTTTATTAGGTTTTAGGATTTTGAGTTGGTTTAATTTTTTTTTTTGTGTTTTGGGATTTTGATAGAGCTTTATTTTTTTTCCTGAAATTTAGGGTTTTCTTTCGTTGATTCAATTTTTTTTTTCACATTGAGAGGTAACAAAGAAATTCCTTGCATTTTATTAGGCTGCAATGAGACCTATTAAAACTAAACTAGATTTTGATCCGCGCTTTTAAAGCGCAGGATCATTTCGGTTGTTAAAAATTTATTGAAAAATATAAATATATATAGTTTTTAATATTGTTAGTTTTTAAAAAAATTGAACTTTACAACTATGTTGATTAATTTTGTTATTTAGTTTGGGATAAATAAATGGACTTATACTGAAACAATTAATAGAAAGTGGAATAATAAACTGGTTTCTAATTAATGAAACTATTTATTATTTTAAGTTGCAGTTAACATAATCTATTAATTAAAAAACAAATCAACATAAGATTCGTGGCACATTCATAACTATATATAAACAATAACATCATAACAAAGATTTGTAAATATATGTTAACATCAGTAACGTGAACTATTTGACATATCATCATACCATCATAATAGAATATTGATAACTAAACAAAGAAGTGACCAAGTTTTCTTGTCCTGCATATAAGATTAGTATTTTATATAAGGGATGATCACGTCATTTTCAAACGCAAATCCCTTGTATGCTACGGAAGATCCACCATTAAAACTTCATCGAAGAACTCTTACGGTCTTACCCGCTTACGTACGTCGTCACTCATTCCCTACAAAACAACATAATATATATGATCGTGATAGATAGAAAAATGGCGAAGCAAATATATAAGTAAAAAAATTGGCATTTTATTTTACATTCTTGGTTTACTAAAGGGGTGGACATTTTACCCGAGATATACCCGAACCCGTATCCGAACCCGATCCAAAAAATCCGAACCAAAATTCGAACCAAAGTAGAAAAATATCCGAACGGATATTGAATTAGGAGAGATTGGATATCCGAACCCGAGCGGATAATATCCGAACCCGAATGGATATCCGAAGATAACCGAACATATGTATTACTAACATTATATTTCTAGTTTAAAATATTTATATTGATACTACACATACTTTAAGTTCACATAATATACATATAATTACAGAGGAAGTGATTTACTACTCACTTAAAATGCATGTCAAATTTTTTATTTCAAAAATTAACAAAAGTTACATCCGAAATTTAAAAACAATAACCAAATTTGTGTCTTTTTAGGTTTAAAATGTTATGTCCAAATCTATTAACCATTCATTCTATTAAAAAATAAAAAATCAGGAAAGTTATATTTTTAAATACAAGAAACTTGAAAAATGAAATTTTAATTTTTTTCTTTCAAAATCTAAATATCTGAACCCAATCCGAAAGAAACTAATCCGAACTAAAAATACCCGAACCCGACCCGAAGTACAGAAATACCTGAACGGGTTCTACACCTCTATACCAAAATAACCGAAAATCCGAAATACCCGACCCGAACCCGAACGCCCCCTCTATACTAATATATAAATCTAATCATGTAGAGATTTGAATTTGAATGTGGGTGGAAAGATGAAACTGAGTTTATTGGGTAAGAAAATTTTAATGGGCTTGTTATTTTTTCTAATTAAATAACGCGTAAACCTACAAATAATTAGTAAAGATATAGAAATTAGGAAAAAATTAGGGTTAATTTCTATTTGTACTCCAATTTTAATAGATTAGATTAGATAGATAAAACAATAAAGGTAGGTTTAATTATTGGACTGCTACGCCATACAAGCCCACGTTTTGGTGAGACGGGTACGCCTAACAAGCGTTACGTGCTTCACACTCTTCACATCTTCCTTTTTATACCAAAGCGTTAGACCTAAACCCTACGCTGCACCAGATCCAATTCATCGATCAATCAATCTAAACCCTAAATCTTCAGTCGAACAACAATGGCTCTCGAATGGGTTGTCTTAGGCTACGCAGCAGCTGCTGAAGCAGTCATGGTGATCCTCTTGATGATGCCAGGACTCGACGGTCTCCGCAGATCGGATTGATCTTCGTCGTCACGCGTGAGCTCTCGAAACCGTTTCTACAATTGTACCTTTCTGTCTCTTCCTACTTATGGATATCTACTGGAAGTACGATACTCGACCTCTGTGACTCCGTCACCATAAGTCGATCATGAAGTCCCAGGTAACGCGTCAGCTCTCCTTTTCTACTTGATTATTTACTGTGTGACGAATCTCGTCGTTGGGATGGATCGAGCAGCTTAAGACAAAGCTTTGTTATGTCGTTACGCTTTTGTTTTTCTTTTTTTGTCTGCGTTTTCAATGTTTTCCTATTATATATGTTCTTATACCAGACTCAGTCTTGTAAAAACGATTTTTACTACCAAGGTTTTTTTTTTTTGATAAAATGTGAAATTTATTAATCTGTGTAAAGAATAGGCATGTACAAAAGATTGTAAGAGAATGTAAAAGCCAAAACTAATTTACAAGGCTGAAAGGAGTTTTATTTTCCTAAGTGTTATGCTGTGACTTCAAACCAACGACTCATTCATACTGATGGTCGGCCTTATAGCGAAGTGATGTGATCCTATTACGCACTGCCTTATCAATGGCCTGAACAACCTGATCGACCGAGCGGTAACCTGTCTGTTGCCGCCTTGCATTTATTTCCTTCCATATGTGGTATATGCAGGATTGAAACACCATTTTCATCAGAATCCGATCCATATTCTGAAGTCTGTTTCTACTCAAAAACTGAAAAGAGGTCATCCAATCTGGATCAGTTCTGTGCCCACTCAATCTGTTTGCCTACTTCTTTGATTTTGATAGCCTACTTCTTGATTTTGCCCTGGCTGATGTAATTCTGTTCGATGATAATAGGGTTCCCTGAATCCACCATCTTGATATCCTCAAATGAGATTTTCCGTGCATATCCTAATCCGTTCTACAAAAAGTAAAGAGCCAGTTTAAGCTGTAAGTGATAGGCTTAACAAAATATCATGATGAAAGGGAGATTAATGAAATGGACAAACCTGGTATGTCTTGGTTCGGACACCGTTCGTTGTGTTTGTCAAAGTGCAGTTCTTTACTCTCACTTCTTCAACGGTTGCAAACTCTCCATTTTTTCCAAGGCTTTCCACGCTGTAAATATCATATCCATATTTTATATAATTTAGTAATATGCATCAATCATTGTTAATAGCTTATTTTTATGTTGATTTTAAAATTGTGAAGCGTGAATTTAGCTAGGGATTACCTGATGCCATGACCGGGACCGCAAAATGCATTTAATTTTTAATTTTTTTAAAACTACACTTTCTTGTACGTAATAAAATATTGGGATAATTTGCAAAATACCCTATTTAAGACTTGAAATTTGATAATTGCATTTTCTATTTTAATTTTTGAAAAATACACTTCTTTAATTATGAATTGAATTTTTTACCCAATATATTTCAATAATTAAGATATTAATTCGAAATTAATATATAAATTCGGAATTAATAAAATTATAACATTAAAATTATTTTGTTTAAGACAAATATATGTGTTGAGATAAATATGTTATTTTATCATTTAAATTTTATAATAACAAAGGTAAATATGTGAATTATGATTTGTTTTGACTTTATCATGAAGTTTATACAGATTTTCCTTTATTTTATTTTATTCAACCTATATAAACAAGTAAAGTCATGTATATTGGAAGCTGAACATAACTACTTTCTGGAGAACCTAATACCTCTGTTCGAGCATCTTCCCTAGCTTTCCATATCTTCCAATATTTTGAATCAAGACCATATCTCTTTTTCATAGTACTGGAAATCAACTCTGGTTTCATATTTAGACCTGAATTTCCAAACTTTTGCAAAAGAAGCTTACTTATAACTTTGGAAGAAGCTCTC
>NC_027756.1:47569550-47576917 GCF_000695525.1 Brassica oleracea var. oleracea | reverse complement strand
AAAACTCGCTTGTCGGATTAGTCTTGGCAGCTCTAACCATACAGTTGCAGCTTGTATCTGCACATTTGACAACTAACAACTTCTTGTCTGACTTGCTGACAACAATTCTGAATTTGCGTTCATTCGAAAGCATCTGTATACTCCAAGACAGCTCTGATTTATTTTTGAACCATTGACCCTTTTCAATGACCTTTGCATCATGAAAATTAGAAACTTCCACTTCTGGTTCTTGATTACTCTCCTGTCTATTGACATTCTTATTCTTATTTTCATGCCCTTTTCCATCAACGGCAATATCTTCACGACTGAAACCTTGATCATGGTTCCCTAGGTTTCCATTCTTCACCGAGATGCAAAGACGCATAAGCGTGGATTTACACATTTCACACATAGAAACCAATTGCCGATCATTGTTCACAAAAACAGGAGGTGTATCCTTAGGCATATCTCGAAGCATTGATTCTGGTAGTGCATAGCTAAGTTCTAACTCACTACCCAACCATTTTTTTTTTGAAGAACACTCATTACCCAACCTATTTATACCAAAATCTTCATGAACCATCTCAACGATCTCATCGAACTCCAAGTCTTCTTTAATGGTAAATAATTTACCTCCTGCTCTTGTATTCACCTTGAATCTCCATGATTCTTTATTCATCTTCCACTCTCCTAAAACTCCAGCCGAATGCAACATGATTTTCCTAAAAGAAAGATAAAACAGATTTATTGTCAGAATAAAATAGAATCAGAATTAGAAACTGAAATATGATTCATGAATCTACAAACCTCTAAGAGGAAGAATCTGTGAAACTAAGAGAAAAATGGGAAAAATTTCAGAAATGGCGAGGAGAAGAAGACGATACGCGTTTTGATTTCTTTTTTTTTTCAAAATAATAAGAAATATATATTATGTAGATATATTAAAAAGATATTAGATAGATTATGTACGATTTTTTAAAAAAACAATTTTTAAACAATATATTAGAAATTACAATTTTTTTTTAAACAAATTTTAACCAATATATTATAAATATTAAGAATGGGCAATTAGGTAAATATATATATATATAAGTGTATTTTCCCAAAAAATTAAATAAGGGTGTAGTTTTCAAATTATAATCTTATTGGAGTGCATTTCTCCAAATTTTCCCTAAAATATTTTTGTCCTAATTTGATTAAATTACAAATTCTTGTAACTAATTTAAAATCAAAATTATCGTAAATTTATAATTCTCGATTATCGTAAATAAATAATGCAAAGCAGTAATAAATCAGTAAATAAGTTGAACAACACTATTGTTCAGCTTCGCAAGGAGTTTGTTTGATGGAATGATGGTTTGCTAGATCTAGAGTTTCTATTCAGGTAATCAGTATTCTAATGATATATAGGCTAATTGTTGCTTGCAAGATATTATAGAACTCAACTCAGAGTACAAATCTAACAACTTCCGTTGTATAGACAGTCTAATATCTAGATCTTGGATCTCAACTCTCGTTTTATGGATCACAAGAAAGTGTCGATCGATATTCCAATGGGCGTATCGATCGATACACCTTTGGCATCGTCGATCGATTATTCAAGTGTGATATCGATCGACGCGCTCTAGTCAAGCTTTACGATCGGGTTGAATATGTGTTCACTAGGGTTCCTAAATCAGCTCTCGTATGTTTCTAGCAATCCTAGCTCAATAGAATTCAGTTCAGAGAAAAGACCAAGCGACGACATTATGCCTAATGATTCTAAGATCAGGGTTCTAGTTTATGACTCTAGAACACAAGCAGTAAAAACAATCCTATGATGAATATCGCAACTTAGCAGTTCTATTCAGACATGATGTTTGTCACAGAAATCATGGATAGAATAGATGAAATTGCAATAGATATAAAAACCAAAGACAATGGAGTTCCAGGAGGACTCTGAAGGAGTTCCTTCTTTCTCTCCTAACTAAGAACAAGAATCAAAGAAAGCTTAGATAGATGTAGCCGTCAACAATGGCTTATAAATAACATAAATAGGGTTTCTGGTCGTCCAAGGGTATTCTGGTAATTTGGAGTTGCTTATGGGCTTCAGTCGGTCATAAAATATGCTCGGCCCGCATTTTTGCATCCATATCGATCGATGTCAAGAGTTCTGATGTCAAGAGTTCTGCATCGATCGACATACGTTCCTCTTCTCGACAGCTTCCTCTCGTGAGGCAGACTGACCACTCCTCAGTAAAACGGGCATAACTTCTGGTACAGGATGCTGATTGACCTCAAACCGGTGGCATTGGAAAGCTAACTCAAATCTCTATCTTATTTAAAAATATGAGCTCCATCTAACGATCGGAAGGTCTACATCCATAGCTAGACATCTGACGCGTCTGTGCAGCTCTGCACTCAAAGGCTCCAAAAAACACCAAAATCACCACTTTCCTCCAAATCGTCCATGAACCTGTAAACACTCTAAATAGACTCTATATAGTAGTAATTAGTTATTAAAACACTTATAGACCATGACTAAAAATGAGTAGAAAAAAAAGTGTATGTTTAACTCTTGTGCTTTCATCTAAAACATCAACTATTTTGGAACAGAAGAAAGAATAGTAAGAAAGAGAGTGAAGATTTTATTAAATACGTTTTTTTTAAGGGACTCTGACCCATCAGTAGAGATATTCTAAACTAACGTGTCATTTCCACATTGAACAAGTTATATTTGTTACAATTAATTTTAATTATATAAGTAAATAATTTTTTTAAAATAGTATAATAATCATAAGAAACTTTTTTTTGAGAGCTTGTCCACTAATGATGCTTTTATTTGTCTTTTTCTTTTCTGAAGCCAGATATTTTGAGTTACGGTTTTCGTAAAGCTTAGAAATCCACAACACATATATAATATATTTATATACATAAATGTGTTTTTAGATGCTTTTAGGTAAATATCTTCAGTGGGAGTGCTCTAAAGTTATGGTATCTAGGCCCATAGTTTCTATAAGGCCAGAGCATATATTGAAAAAGTGAACTAACTAATCCATGTATAGTTCAATCATTAGATTTGTCTTGCTCTAAATCTTAACAAAAATTTATGATTAAACATTATGGCCCATCTAAATATATATGTATGTTTGAGTTGGGCCCATAACAAATAAAGACGGTTCTGGTGCTGAAAACGAAAGGAATGGAAGAGCGAGACAAATAAAAAATACCGAAAGTAGCCCTACGCGTGATACGAAGAAGAGCAAAGCAAAGAAAGTGTGTGAGTGCGATGTTCAATGTGTTTCTCACCCTCGTGCCTACTTTACGCTTTATTACTTACAAACGAAGAAGAACCCAATAAAATAAAACAAAATATAATAGGAATAGAGTCTCGCATCTGGAGAGTAAAAGAAGAAAGAAGAAGAAGATGGAGAAGAGAAAGGTGGTGATGTGTGGTGTGTTATCACTTCTGGGATTATTATCTGCTGTTACTGCCTTCGCTGCTGAAGCTACCAGAATCAAGGTCTCTCTCTCTCCCTCTATCTCTTCTTAGTTCTTGTTTTTGTCCCAGTCAATACTTTCTAGGGTTTATCTTTTCTTCTTCTGCTGAATTTGTGGTTTTTTTCTCATGATTTGGGGTGTAATAATATTCAATCGACGGTTAAACTGAAACTCTCTCATAAAGTTGTTTTTTTTTCTAGTAAACGACAGTTCCAATTTAATCGGATGTCCCAAGGGAGTTTTTTTTAAGTAACTTTTGTTGTGTCTTTGATTGTTTTCCGATTTAATCAGACACTCTTTAGTTCATCAATGAGACAGAGTTTGTGTGTTTGAACATCTTATTCTGGTAAAGAAGCATAGTTACTTACCTGATATGCATAATTATCATGAGGGTGTTTTGGAACAAACATCATTTTATACGGAATCTAAGTTAATGTAGCTTTTCGCCAAATCTAGGTTTGTATTAATAGGATGATCTTTGACAAAAAATAATTTGTAATATAAATGAACGACAATGCTTAAAATCACATTCCTCTTTGAACTAATTTGTTTAACTTTTTTATATAAATTAAAAAAAAAAACACTAGTTGAGGATGTTAAGCTTCTTGAAACTTTCTTGTGTACAATCACTTCTTCCCGGAGCTAAATGTTTTTTTTCTTCTGGTGTAAGCTAATAAGTTTCTTCTCATTGTTTCCTCTTTAAATCAACACAGAAATCACGGGTCAAGGTTACCACATTGGATGGATACACACGATGCTCTTACACCAGAAGTCCAGCTTACAATCTCGGTTTCGCTTCAGCTATCTTTCTAATGATGGCTCAGATCATTGCTAGCGTCGGTAGCGGTTGCTTCTGTTGTAGAAAAGGTCCTCCTGCTCCTACAAGATCCAAGTGGATTCTCGCCTTAGTCTCCTTCATTGTTTCCTGGTAGTAACTCTCATCATTTCTCTTAAGCCTTCCTTCTCTATAACTTGCTTGCAACTGATGATTGCTCTTCGTGTTGCTTTTTAGGTTCACTTTTGTGCTAGCTTTCCTCGTGCTGCTAACTGGAGCTTCACTCAACGATGAACACATCCAGGAGACAAAGACTGCCGACCACTACATCTGCTACATTGTGAAGCCAGGCGTTTTCTTCATCGGTTCTATCCTTTCGCTTTTCACTATAGGCCTTGGGATTGTCTACTACTTATGTTTGAATTCTGTTAAGCAAAACGTTGCTGCCGCAACAACGACGCCGGCTAACCAAGGAATAGCAATGGGACAGGCGCAGGTTCCGGAGAGAGTTGAAGATCCTGTCTTTGTTCACGAAGATACTTACATGAGAAGACAGTTCACTTAAAAAAAAAATACAGAACAAGGCTTGCTTGTGAAGCACGTTAGTGTTTTTAGGAGGATATTTTAGATAAAAAGGGTTGGTGCTTGTTTTGTTTTTATCTTTGTGGTTCTTGTGTGAAAGTAAGACTATGAGAGACTTGGTAGCTGGATTAATGAAACGATGATTAGTGTTGTTGGAATGTTATAATCTTAGGTTGCCAAAACAAAGTCATTCGTTATCGTCGTGAAGTGTATAGTTTCTCCCATTTTTTGTCTTTTACTTATTTATGTGAATCTAGTATGGTTGTTGGTAAGTGTCTATCTCTTTTATAAAAGTTAAATGACAAGTTGGTAAATTGGCTTGGCATAGATAGCTTTGAACATTAATTGGTAACGCATTTGCATTTTGCTTTTTATTATGCAATCAACAATTATTAGAAAATTATTTTTTTTGGTAGATGGCTAGTCTCCTACTTTTTATTCAAATCCAAACTTCGTTACAAGAAAATCTGTCTAGCTCTAGCAATCCCATGAATATCATCCGACAAGATGGAAGCAACATGCTCCGGAGCAAACTCGAAATAATGTAAACCGTAAGATAAAGAAAAAGCGTAGTTAGCTAATCCATCTGCTAGACAATTAGCCTCTCTATACACATGCGAAATCTTGACTAACCAGTCTCTTGATATGAAGCCATAACACAAACGTACTAGGAATGACAGGGGATGAGAATCATGAATCCCTGTCTTAAGAAAACCCACCACACTCTCAGAATCAACCTCCACCTCTAGCCGTCGGATCCCCTTATCCCATGCTATACAGAGGCCGTAATAAACACCCCATAACTCCGCCAATGGGGCTGAGCAAATCCCAATATTGATCGCAAAGCCTTCTCTCCACTCTCCATATTCATCACGCATAGCCCCACCTGCTGTAGCTAGTCCCGGATTTCCTTTAGAGGATCCATCAGTATTCAATTTGCACCAGCCATTACCCGGCTTACACCATGCGATCTGTCTCTCCACACGCGCACCAACGGTCGAGCGGGGCCGCAGTTTCTTATTTGCTAGTAACACCTCCTGAGTCTTATCTTTAACAAATTGCACCCTATCTCGACACTTCCCAGTTTCACCGAAGACATACCCACACCTCCATTTCCAACACCACCACACAGTCAACGCAAACATTGTAGGCCATTGATCTCCATTAGCCGACGTATCGTTTGTGAGATTCTCATACAGCCATTCTAAAAGTGGTTGATTAAAGAACCGTTGTTGTTTTCTTAGGTTCACAAGTCTTCTCCATAGTCCCATTGCAGCAGGGCAATCTCGAAGGACATGAAGGATTATCTCGTCTCCATTCTTGCACAGTTGGCACATTCCATTATCACTTAAGTGTCTCCGCTTCCTCTCCATGTTCGTCATGATAACTTGGTGCGCAACCAACCATAAAAAAACTCTAACTCTTTCTGGTACCATAGCCCGCCAAACCCGACTGTAGAAAGCCTCCATATTTGGTCTCAGTGTCTCGTCTGTTGTCAAGAGTGCATACGCTGATTTCACAGAGAAGAGACCATTCTTACTTCCTCCCCACGACATCCTATCCCTAGCCCCTGTGACATCATCGATCACCACCGAAGCTAAACGTAACCGATTATGCGTCGATATATACGGTTCAATTTGTTGTAGTAACCAACCTATCCCATTCTGCCATAAGTCACAAGCTTTTGCCTCCAACAATGTTTCTGGAATATCCACCATACTCAAGCCATGTAGAGGTTCATGCAACAACCAATTATCTTTCCAAAACCGTACTCGGCGACCATCTCCTAGTATCCAGGAAGCTCCTGGAATCACAACTGCTCGAATTCCCAACACCAAGCTCCTCCACGTCGGCGACCAGCTCCCCTGAGGCACCAACCATGATGATTCATGTATCTCACCTACACGAAACTTCTTACGCAAGATTTGCACCCATAATCCATCTTGTGTGTTCAACAATCTCCAGCCGAGTTTAGCTAAGAGAGCAATGTTCATTTCTTTTGCTGATCTTATGCCCAGTCCCCCCTCTCTCTTTGGTTTACAAATTTTCTCCCAAGACACCAAATGTTGTTTTCTGATCCCTTCACCACTCTCCCAGATAAAAGACCTAGCAATTTTATCCAGTTGGATCAAATTCGACACCGGCAATGCTATCGAGCGAGCTCATCGTGTGAACCGGAATTGATGAGAGAACAGATTTAGTGAGAGTTATCCTTCCAGCTAAGCTCAAAAATCTCCTCTTCCAACCAGCCAATTTAGACGAAACCCTCTCAATGACTGTCCCAAAAGTCTCTTTATTAATTCTCTTCTGCAAAACCGGCATGCCCAAATACTTTCCCAACTCCTTTGTGCCTTTGATTCCGCTTTCATCACTGATCAAATTAGCTAAATCTCGATGAACATTTTCAGAGAAGAAAATTAGAGATTTCTCCAAGCTAACTTTATGTTCTGATGCTCCACAAAACCTCTCCAGCACCTTTCGTATCACTCGGATCTGTGATACTGAAGCTTCTGCAAACAAGATCAGATCATCCGCAAAGCAAATATGTGAT
>NC_027756.1:47566562-47566914 GCF_000695525.1 Brassica oleracea var. oleracea | reverse complement strand
ACTCTTCCTGAAACTTGTTGATTGCTGAAACTCAGTCTTTGAAGCCAACTACAACCTTATTTGAACTGAACGAACTTAATGCATCTTGCTCATGGTCCCCTATGTACTGAATCATGGATATACACACTTGAGTTGTCACATCCTTTATGCCAATCTTTTTTGACAAACTCTAGTGGTACACTATTCCCAAAATCTCTTCCTCCTTTTAAGCTTTCATTATTTGATGAGTGAGGCCTTTTTTCGGAAAGCCTTACATGTGCATAATATTGAGAGTATCGAGAACGACAATGCTTGGTCTTCATTCTTGCTAGATTAGGCACTCTATTGTCTAGCTATAGGTGGGGGTGAGTGT
>NC_027756.1:47566265-47566506 GCF_000695525.1 Brassica oleracea var. oleracea | reverse complement strand
ATCTTATTGGAATTAATAGATAAACGTCTAGCTCGAGTTTATGAAAAATCTTGGCCCCCGAAAAAATATAAAAAAATAAAAAAAAATAAAAAAAAAATAAAAAGAGAAAAAGAAAAAAAAAGGGGCTAGCAAAGTTGTTTAGAGCTAAGATTTGTTTAGAAGTTGAGAAAATCCTTTATAGATTTCAAAGAAAAAGAGTTTTATGTGTAAAGTATTCTTGGGATCTTTTGGTGAGAGATGG
>NC_027756.1:47565873-47566196 GCF_000695525.1 Brassica oleracea var. oleracea | reverse complement strand
GTTGGTCCATTTCTTAGATATATTATGTGCAATGTCAAGGCTACTTGTTTTGAGAGTAAACCACTTTAAAAGATCATGGATTTTGAACCTCTTGACCCACTTGAATAGAAGCCTTCCCTTACTCAACTAAATGATTTGGACCAATTGACCATTTGAAAGAATTCACTTGATGCTATGCTTAATGAACTTGAGAGTTGGCTGATTTGCATGTGTGAATGCATGATGATGAGTGTAGGGATGAAAAGAGTTGAGATAGGCCTAGAGAAGCTAGAGTATAATAAGAGAGGGTGTACTAATGCTGAATTTAAATGTTGATTTGAGTG
>NC_027756.1:47553897-47565740 GCF_000695525.1 Brassica oleracea var. oleracea | reverse complement strand
ACTTCCCAGTTTCACCGAAGACATACCCACACCTCCATTTCCAACACCACCACACAGTCAACGCAAACATTGTAGGCCATTGATCTCCATTAGCCGACGTATCGTTTGTGAGATTCTCATACAGCCATTCTAAAAGTGGTTGATTAAAGAACCGCTGTTGTTTTCTTAGGTTCACAAGTCTTCTCCATAGTCCCATTGCAACAGGGCAATCTCGAAGGACATGAAGGATTGTCTCGTCTCCATTCTTGCACAGTTGGCACATTCCATTGTCACTTAAGTGTCTCCGCTTCCTCTCCATGTTCGTCCTGATAACTTGGTGCGCAACCAACCATAAAAAAACTCTAACTCTTTCTGGTACCATAGCCCGCCAAACCCGACTGTAGAAAGCCTCCATATTTGGTCTCGGTGTCTCGTCTGTTGTCAAGAGTGCATACGCTGATTTCACAGAGAAGAGACCATTCTTACTTCCTCCCCACGACATCCTATCCCTAGCCCCTGTGACATCATCGATCACCACCGAAGCTAAACGTAATCGATTCTCCGTCGATATGTACGGTTCAATTTGTTGTGTTAACCAACCTATCCCATTCTGCCATAAATCACAAGCTTTTGCCTCCAACAGTGCTTCCGGAATATCCACCATACTCAAGCCATGTAGAGGTTCATGCAACAACCAATTATCTTTCCAAAACCGTACTCGGCGACCATCTCCTAGTATCCAGGAAGCTCCTGGAATCACAACTGCTCGAATTCCCAACACCAAGCTCCTCCACGTCGGCGACCAGCTCCCCTGAGGCACCAACCATGATGATTCATGTATCTCACCTACACGAAACTTCTTACGCAAGATTTGCACCCATAATCCATATTGTGTGTTCAACAATCTCCAGCCGAGTTTAGCTAAGAGAGCAATGTTCATTTCTTTTGCTGATCTTATGCCCAGTCCCCCCTCTCTCTTTGGTTTACAGATTTTCTCCCAAGACACCAAATGTTGTTTTCTGATCCCTTCACCACTCCCCCAGATAAAAGACCTAGCAATTTTATCCAGTTGGATCAAATTCGACACCGGCAATGCTATCGAGCGAGCTCATCGTGTGAACCGGAATTGATGAGAGAACAGATTTAGTGAGAGTTATCCTTCCAGCTAAGCTCAAAAATCTCCTCTTCCAACCAGCCAATTTAGACGAAACCCTCTCAATGACTGTCCCAAAAGTCTCTTTATTAATTCTCTTCTGCAAAACCGGCATGCCCAAATACTTTTCCAACTCCTTTGTGCCTTTGATTCCGCTTTCATCACTGATCAAATTAGCTAAATCTCGATGAACATTTTCAGAGAAGAAAATTAGAGATTTCTCCAAGCTAACTTTTTGTCCTGATGCTCCACAAAACCTCTCCAGCACCTTTCGTATCACTCGGATCTGTGATACTGAAGCTTCTGCAAACAAGATCAGATCATCCGCAAAGCAAATATGTGATAAAGCTGGGCCACCTCTAGATAACTTGATTGGTTTCCACTCCTTCTTTGCAATAGAGAAGTCAATTTGGTGGCATAGTCTCTCCATACATAACACAAAGAGATATGGGGACAAGGGATCTCCCTGTCTAAGACCACGTTGAGGTGTAAACGCTTCTGTTCTCTCCCCATTCCACAGTAGACTCATACCTGGATTCATAACACACTCCATTATCCATTTGATCCATATATGTGGTAACTTCGCTGCATTAAGAGTATCCTCTAAGAAGTCCCATCTGATGCGATCTTAAGCTTTCTCAAGATCCAGCTTAAGTAACATCCAGCCTTTTTCCCTTTTTTCCTTCTCATTGAGTGAACTGCTTCCTGTACTACCACAATGTTATCGGTGCTAAGTCTTCCCGAGATAAAACTGGCTTATGCTGGACCTATTAGTTTTGGCATTAGTGTCTTCAGTCTCATCACCACTGCCTTTGTTATCGTCTTGAACAAGACATTACATAGACTAATAGGCCGAAACTGCATAATTCTTTTTGGTTTGAGAACCTTTGGTATAAGAACCACCATTGCATCATTCATGCCCTCCTGAAGAACTCCGGATTCAAAAAACCCTAGCCCACACCGAATTACTGATTCCCCCACCACATCCCATGAGTCTTGGTAGAAGACAGGTTGAAAACTATCTGGCCCTGGTGCCTTATATTTCCCCATCGATCTCACCGAAGTCTCCATATCCTCTGCCGAAAAAGGCTTATTTAAGCTCTCCAGTTCATCACGTGTAAAGTCAGTAAAACCAACCTTGGGTAGCTTCTCTGTATCGAGAGATATATCCTCAGTTGAATACAGTCTCTTATAGTAGTTCATTGCTAGTTGCTCCAACTGTTCTGACTGGTCAATCCAGTGGCCATCTTCACTCTTCAGCATCTCTATTCTATTCCTCTTTCTTCTCACAATGGTACTCGTGTGATAGTACGTCGTGTTTCTATCTCCAAGCACTATCCATTTCTCTCGTGATTTTTGGTACCAGAGCACCTCCTCCTGTTCAAGGACAACATCAAACTCTTTTTGTAATGTCTCCTCCCTTGCCAACAGACCATCTGATGGGTTTCTCTCCAGTTCCTCCTGAACTTCTTTTATATCCCCGAGCAGTTTCTCTTTTCGTTTGATCACATCTCCAAATATCTATTTATTCCATTTCTTAAGTTTCTCCTTCAAAGACACCAGTGCCTCTGGAGTACTCATCTCACTGTTCCAAGATGTTGATAGTTGCTCCTTGAAACCATCATGCTTAAGCCACGCAGCTTTGAATCTAAACGGTCTCCTTTTCGGATCTCCTTTCCGCTCCGGCTCCATTTGTACATACATTGGTGCATGATCTGAAGCTAAAAAAGGAAGATGAGTGAGCACTGCCTCCTGCCATCTCACGCGAGTCTGCGCACTACACAAAACTCTATCAAGTCGCTTCGCCACAAAGTGATGCGTATTCTATCAAGTCGCTTCGCCACAAAGTGCTGCGTATCTTTACCTCTCCTCCAAGTAAAGGTATTTCCTCTGAATCCCATATCCACCAGAGCTAAATCATTAATCCAATCCCCAAATGCCAGAGAGTCTGGTGAAAGTCTACCATTCCCTCCAGATCGCACATCCAATCTTAAAATGGTGTTGAAATCACCACCCACTATAACCGGTTCATCAATATTCTCTAACACCCGCTTCAACTGTCCCCAGAGACCACTCCTTCGACTAACCGTAGGAGTCGCATAGACCGTAATAATATGTATAATCTCAGTCCCAATCATCACCCTCGCATGCACAAACTGATCCGATGATTCCAACACCGTAATCACTCCCGCTTGATCTCTCCATAAAATCCAAATTCCACCACTTTGACCAATAGCATCTACACGAAAAGAGTTGTCAAACCCCAGGTTGTGGCAAATCCTCATTGCTTTATCTCCACTCGCATGAGTTTCGAACAATGCCAGAAAATCAGCTTAATATTTCTTCAAAATATACCTAATAGACCGTCTGAATTTAGGTTTATTTTCTCCCCAGCAATTCCAGAATAAACAATTCATGATCATAATTATAAAAATCTCTGATTGAATTCCCGGGGCACCCTGTTATGCTAGGGATCCCACTACCTCCTCCACCTGCACTGTCGTCGGTTCTTCCACCATTTTCTTCTCTGTCTCACTTCTAATGATCTCCATCGGATTTTCTAACCCCTCATCTCGCAGCTGAAGAAGCTTAGGCATAACCCTGACCTCCACACTATCTCTGAAAACTCCACCAGGTCTCCCTGCATACATATTCTCCACTCTCAGTCGTTTTCCTGATGTCGACAGGTTAGTCTCTCCCTTGGTCGGCCCAAAAACCAATCCTCTAACCGGACTGTTAGTCGATTTTTTGGGCGTTCCTCTTACTCCCTCCATTATTTTTTTATTTCCATTCCCTCTCTCTTTATTTCCTCCATTCAAATTAATACTTCCATTGCTACCAAAAACTAAGGATTTCTTCTCTTGTAAGGTTCCCTTACCCTTAGCATTCTGAATGTTTACCTCCTGATTCTCCTTATCTCCCTCACCAGAGATCACTTCCTCACTCGGTTCCCCCGTGTTCGTATCCGTACCAAGACTTCCGTACTTGTTTGATAACACAAGATTCTCCGTTTCCTTAATATGTTTTGTTCCTCGGCCATTTCTATCAACCTCCTCATGTGATTCCCTTGTCATGGCAGTCACCGGCCGAAGTAACGGAGGAGCTCCTCTTCTCGATCCCCTTGCCTTAATAAAACCCTCCTCCTGCTCTGGTAGTCCTTGTTTGGACGCTAGCTCAACAGATACTGACCTCTCCTTCTGTATTGGTAAAGCTGCCACTCGCTCCGCAATCGTTTTTGGGCAACCATGTACCAAGTGTCCATAGATACCACACTTTGAACAGATCTCCGATAGTCCCTCATACGCTACGAAGTATCTCTCACCATTAATCAACACCGTTCCTTTCAAAGGTTTAGCTAGATTCACCTCCACACAAATTCTCGCAAAACGAGCCCTTTCGAAGTTCAATGTAGTTTGATCCACACGGATCGGCCTGCCCAACCCCTTAGAAATTCCCATAAGGATCGATCGGTGATAAAAGTTCACTGGGATATTTGTTAATCTGATCCAGACCGGTGTTGTAACGATATCATCTCTTAGCGGATCGAACTCCGGTGACCAGGCTCTCACCATGAGGTAACTTCCGAAAGCCCTCCATGATCCTCCTGTTAACGCCTCCAGATATTCATCCTCCTTCTCAAAACGGACCATGAAGAACTGTCGAAGTAGGTCCATCACATACATCGATCCCTTCGGGCTCCATAATTCCCTTAGCTTCCTACTCAAGGCAGAGATCGGAACATTCCTCCCCAAAACCCTAACAATCATACGCTGCTTCCACATCCCGTTCATTGCTTCAAGTACCTCGTTCTCAATCGTGATCGATGGTTCTCCATCTTCTCCATTCGTAAAATCTACTCTGAGCCTTCTCGACACAAACACATCATCAATCAAAGCCTCTGGAACCGGCATACCTCCTGCCGTCGTACCCGCCGCCTTCGCTGCCCATGTGGTCACCCTATCAGGTGGGTTTCCTGGCGGTCTCGATCTCTCCCCCACATCCATCATGGTTGCATCATGATCCTCCGAATTCAAAGCCCTAGTTTCGTTTCTCGCCAAAACCCTAGTCTCGCCGCTCATCTTTTAGAATCAAGTTGGAATATGAAATTTATAAGCATTATTATTAGAAAATTATTTAGAAGATGCAAATGCTCTTTACCTAATGTTTAACTTTTCTAGAGCATTTTCATTTATAATATATACAAATTAAAAAAAAATTATATTATTTATTTAATTTATTTAATACTACCAAAAGTTATGTTTATATTCAAAAACTAAATTTATGTTTATAAAAATAAAATTTACAATTAAAATTTTATATTTATATTTAACCTACCCATCGACTCGACCAAACACGGTTTGACAAGAACTTTAACATGAAACTCTCTACAAAGCTTATAGAGAAATTTGAATGATACCCACCGTTAGTGGAACTACCACCACATGCTTTACCCAACCAAGCCACAACAACCAGCTCTTATAAACGTTTTAGTCTAATAAAATGCCAACACATCTACCATACTTCTTCTCATATATAAATAAGATCGATAGACACAACTAAATTTAAAATAACACATATAAATTGATCCTTGCTTTTTTTCTTATACTATTAATAATACAAAAAAAAATTACAAGGTAATAGAATGGTTGTGAAACTATATGGACAGGTTACGGCAGCTTGTCCGCAAAGAGTCTTGCTTTGTCTTCTTGAGAAAAAAATTGAATTTGAGATTGTTCACATCGATCTTGATACGCTAGAGCAGAAAAGACCAGAACATCTTCTTCGTCAGGTAAACGTTTCATGTTTTTTTCTTCTAAATAGAAACACACCATTGGTATAACTAATGTTTCTTGTAGCCATTTGGTCAAGTTCCAGCCATAGAAGATGGAGATTTCAAGCTTTTTGGTAACCATCCTAATAACAAAATCTATAAAATATTTCTTTACAGACTTGTTTTCTACATTTATGTAATGTGTGTTTTCACGTGACAAAAAAAAAATGTAATGTGTGTTTGAAATGTTGCATGCATGTTTGCTCAAAGAATCTCGAGCCATTGCGAGATACTACGCGACCAAGTACTCGGACCAAGGCACGAACCTTTTGGGCAAGTCTCTAGAGCACCGAGCCATCGTGGACCAGTGGGCTGATGTTGAGGTGGGTTACTTCAACGTTTTGGTACACCCTTTAGTGATGAACCTAGTCATCAAGCCGAGGTTAGGCGAAGAATGTGACGCCGCTTTGGTCGAGGAGCTCAAGGTGAAGCTCGGGGTGGTCTTGGACATATACGACAACCAGCTTGCCTCCAACCGGTTCTTGGCTGGTGATGAATTCACTATGGCTGATTTGACGCATATGCCGGCGATGGGGTATTTGATGCGTACCGATATAAACCGGATTGTTAAGGATCGGGCGAATATGAACCGGTGGTGGGAAGAGGTTACGGCTAGACCGGCTTGGAAGAAGCTTATGAAGATGGCTGGTTTCTGACTTAGCTCAAAATTATGATGATCCGAACAAAATAAGTTTCATATATTCTGTTTCTTCTGTTTGTCTGACTTTCGTTCGTTTCAATAATTAAATCAATCTACTTTTGAAGATTTTAATTTGTCAACTGGATGGTGTTCTTATATACGAAATGTTTCTATATTGATATGATAAAAATATACTTACTATTTTACATTTTGTTAGATACAAACATAAATTGCTGGATTATTATTATAGAACATTTCTAATAGCAGACAGCCTAATAAACATGAATAGATATCGTTTCCGTTGTTAATTTTTTTTGTTAATACGTCTTCATAACATGCGCATTGAGCACAGGTCACAAGAATCTCTGTTAATGTTTTTTGAAATCAGTAACTTCTTTTTATATATCACAAAACTAGCTCTCCAACCAAAATATTCCTATTTCTTCAGTAGCCAAGAGAAATAAAATATTTTTTTTTACTTTTTACATAGAGAAATAAGAATTTTATTTGGCCATTTATATGTATATATATTAATTAACATCATAAATTCGACCCTAAGCTTTTCCTTTAATCACAAAAGCCCTCTTAAGTTGTTCCTCTTGAACTTGGAGTCTTTAGTACTGATTTAGCATAAGCCAATGGCAGAGCTGCAATTTTCTTGGCTTTCCCCACATAAGCTCTCTTCGTAAAGTTGTTGTAATCATTCGCTTCAATCTCGTCCAATATTCTCCTGTACAATAGGAGCGACGCCCATACCTGAAAAAAAAAATCAAACAGCCAAGCCTTGAGGGTTAAATCGATCTAAAACAAAGTTCTGGGGTAAAAACGAAACAAGTTCAAAACAAAAATGTAAACGGTAAGTCGCCGACTTACCGGCCATCTGCTAGCAGCGTCCAGCTCAGTAATGCCTTTCTCAGCTTCGTCAAAGAACATTCTTGCTCGCTTAAGCTGCATTTTCATGAAGTTCCTCCATTTATCAGTGACTTTTCCCGCGAATATGTCTTCATCTGAGAGACCAGCTTGAGCTAACTCATCTTGGGGCAGATAAACTCTTCCTCTTCTTGCACTGAGAGAGATCAAAACCGGTTTAAGAATGAGACGTGAATCAAGAAACCGGTTTAGGTGGTATATGTAAACGCAAGTGAGAAAAAAAAAAGACTCACTCTTCGCCAACGTCTCTGAGTATGTTGGTAAGCTGATTAGCTATACCGAGAGCCAAGGCAGCGTTGTAAACACTCTCGGTCGTTGCTTTGGACTTGGGATCGATTCCCATAACCGGAACGCTCATCAAACCGACGGTTCCGGCTACATAGTAGCAGTAAAGGTAGAGATCATCAAAGTTCTTGTATCTGGACTTCCTCAAATCCATTCTCATTCCTTCGATCATGTCTCTAAATGGCTGCAAAAAAAAAAACAAATAAACGTTTAGAACAAAGGTTTATAACAGTTTCACAGTAGATTTGGATGCATGTGAAATGAGGCTGACCTGAATATCGACAGGGTATCTAGCAACGGTATCAGCGAGAGCAGCATCAAGCATATCGAATGGACGGCCACGGAATAGATCTTCTAGCCTTGCTTCCCATCTATCTAACGCCATGGGAGTTATGTGTGATGCATTAGGCCCATCTACCAGCTCATCAGTTCTTCTGCACCAAACTGCACGAGAAATATTGTCAAATCATCAAACCTAAAACAATAAAACTTAAAACAAAACAACTTTTTTGAAATCCTCAGATCATTTTGGGTCATTAGCTTACATTGTTCAGCATGAGTAATTTCCAGAGTTAAGACTACTGGGCCCAAAAGGCCCATTAAACCCCCATATTACTAACTAAGCTAATTCAATTATCATGGGTTTTAAATCTTAAAATGATACAAATTTGGATGCATGAGTATAAGTCTGGGCATGGACTTGTCTAAGCTAGCACACAAACCAACTAGAGAAGTCCTATGTCTACATGATTCATCTTGAATCTACTTTGTAAGCATCAATTCTAAAACAGTTTGTTAAACTATATGGCTCGTGCAGTAACTCACCGTATATAGCCCAAATCGCCTTTCGCCTCTCTGGTGTCATAAGCAAAGTTCCTGCAACAACAAAATACATAAATAACTCAGAAAACAAACGAATAAAATACTTCATTACACACCAAAGCTTAAAGAAGAGAAACAAAAGAGATGCTAACCAAGATAAAAGGTTTTAGCATATTCAGCGCAAACTTCGCCGCAACGATCATAAGCTTCACCCAACAAACTCAAACTCCCAGGGAGAACAATATCCCGTGGTTTCTTCACATCATCAAGTTCAGGAGAAGTAGACCTGAGCTGTTTGTTAACCAAAGCCGCTTGTCTAAGCACAACGTTGTAAACCTTCTCTTCAGATGAGAGTGCTATCTCTCCTGCATGACTTGCTACTACGCTCGAAGACACAACATTCCTTCTGTAGCTCATTAGAGAGGAAGAAGAAGAAGAGGTCCACGTTTTTGTTGTTTGCTTCCTCCTACCATTGTCCATTCTCTGATTCTGACAACGAGAGAGAACTCTAGAAGACTCTACAGCCCTTACCAACCCACAAGTGTTCATCGGGTCTGGATTAGGAGAAGAGGAAGCAACCCATAACACTGCTACAGAAGACATACTCGAGCTTCTTGAGATGAGAGGTGGAAAAATCTCAACTTTTCTCCTCCTCTTGGAAGAGAATTTTGTTTACTCTGTTTATTCCTCAATAAGATGAATCAAAATCCCAACTTTGCGGTTAAACAGTAATGCTTTTCCTGCAAATGGATTAAAACAAAAACGAGTTGGTGAGAAACCAAGTTCTCTGATTCTCTATATAAAGCGGGAAAGAAGCTCAATCTCTTCTAACAAGAAAGCAAACAAAACTCAACCGGGTTCATCTAATTTGCAATCGAAATTACGGGATAATAATAAATAAAAAATCAAAAAGACAAAACTAGATTACGTTTCGGCGTGGTTATCTGAATGTACAGAAATGAACACTCAAAAAAAAAAAAAAGAGCACGACAGTATCAGAACAGTGAGATAGCATGAGAAAGAAACCTTAAACAAATGAGAGATGGAAACAAAAGCTAACCTTTCGCTCGCTCTATCTAAGAACAGACACGGTGAGACTGATGAGGAGGAAGAAGGAGATTTTCAAACAATTAATTTAATCAAACGACAAGTAAAAAGGTTTGACCCGTTAGTGTCCGAAAATTCTCCAGAAGTTTTAGTTTTGTTTTGCAAAAGTGCTTACTGTAATTATAGACAAAGTAGAAGACGTCTCTTATCGCAAACTCTCCTCACCCACTCAAAATTTTCTTCTCTTCTTCCTTTTCCCTCTGTCTTTTTTCTTTTTCTTTGGGAATTTAATGACAAGTCATAATATATATATACCACACAATTTTTTTTTTTTTTTTTTGTATGTGATTTTTTACTGGCTAAGTTAAAATGTCTACAAGTCCAATCGGGTGGCTCGTGTCATGTTTCAAGCAATTTTAAGGTCTCATATAAAATCCTAATCACAAATCGTTTATTAATTAGACTAATTAACGAACTTTAAACATGTGTGATTAATATAATACGTATTTGTTGGTAGAAAGGGGCACTGGGGGTTTGGGTGGGGGCCGTGGGCACATGCCAGTTTGGATAAAAAGGCTTTGTGTGTTGACATAAGCAAAGCATGAAGAGAGATCGCACAGATGACAAGTGGACTCCACAGCCACTGGGAGAGCGATAACCTTATCAAATGCGGAGGGAGGAGCACCCAAGCGTAAAGTGCGCGACGATGCTTTTCCACGTGTCGTTTTGTAATTGGTTCATAGTATATAAAGTTAGATTTCCGTCTTTGGGCCCCACCCACCCTCGCTCTCTCTCTCTCTCTCTACCCTCGTTGGCAACTTGATCTCTCTCTCCAGGACCCGGTTACCTCTCTTTCGTTCAGAAGGTTTGTCTTTTTTTTCCCTTTAATTTTGTTTTTTCTGGCTTTTTTTTATTCCTTGTGTCCCTGTCGTCTTGTACGTATTGTGTGATATATGCTTTTGTAAGTTCAATACATACGTAATACGTTTGCTGAGAAACGTTCTTGGCTTAACTATCATAGTTGTGTAAACTAATTGTATTGAAATGTCAATCCAAATGGCGCAAGTAACTTTGATTGTTTTTTTTTTGGCAGTATAGGATGACCAAAACGTCTTTTTTTGAGTCAGTACTCACACTGATTGTTTTTTTTAGTTATATATACAAACCTTTTTCGATTCGGTAACTGAATAGTTGAACCACAAAGTCGAAACTGTTTGATTCAAGAACCAGAATCAAACACACAAACTCTCTGATACACTCTTTGATGAACTCGACGACGTAAGTAGAAAAGTTGAGTTTGTAGAATAGTAGAGATAGAAAGAAGAATGCGGAAAAGATAGAAGATGGACACAAGAAATTGTTTACCCAGTGTCACATAGAATGGTTTGATTCAAGAACCAGAATCAAACACACAAACTCTCTGATACACTCTTTGATGAACTCGACGACGTAAGTAGAAAAGTTGAGTTTGTAGAATAGTAGAGATAGAAAGAAGAATGCGGAAAAGATAGAAGATGGACACAAGAAATTGTTTACCCAGTGGTTCACCTAGAATGGTTACGTCCACTGGGGTCTGGCAAGAGGCAATCCACTATAATCTCAAGTACAAGAATATGGAACCTCTCTTTCTCTCGCAACCAAAGCTCACAAACCAAGTTAGGTCTTTTCTTGACGTCAAGAGAAATAGTACACACGAGCTCCTCTTATATAGTAGGAGTCTATTAGGTTAACCTAGTCGGATTAGAGCATTCGCCCCTTTCCATAAACCTATTAGAAAATATTCCCAAAATACTTGCAACTTCCATAACTCCGTAAAAGTAATATTTCCAGGATCCTGCCGACTTCCATATCTCCATAAAAGTGACATTTCATTTTTCTAACACGACGTCCTTGTCTTGGTTTAAGTTACTCAATCTTGTTTGATTTTCATCACCAAATCCTGACGCAGTCGATGATGGATTCTCTAACGTAGCCACTGATGAATCCCAACAAACTCCATTTTGATGACATCAAACATGATCCACTACTTAGGTTAATCAAACTCGTGCTTTGCCAGGCGATGCCGAATGCTCCTCAGTGTTCGGACATCCCAAGGAAGTCCACCGCTTCCTCAAACTTCTTAACCGGAACAACCTTGGTTAATATATCAGCATGAC
>NC_027756.1:47553078-47553769 GCF_000695525.1 Brassica oleracea var. oleracea | reverse complement strand
AGAGTCACACGATATCTCCACCGTGTCTTGCTTGAATCCAAGCTCCTCCGCTAAGCCCCTTAACCACATTCCTTCTTTGACCGCTTCAACCAGCGCCATATACTCTGCTTCAGTCGTTGACAGAGTCACTACACTTTGTAGACTTGATCTCCAGCTGAGTGTATTACCACCAGCCATGAAAACATAACCTGCGATCGACCTTCTCTTGTCCAGATCTGAAGCAAAATCAGAATCACAGAGACCTTCAACCTTAAGTACCTCATTCTACCTGAAGCACAGTTTCAGATCTTGTGTCCCCTTTAGGTACCTTAATACCCACTTAACCGCAGTCCAATGAACCATCCCAGGCTTACTCATAAACCTGCTAACCAACCCCAATGCATATCCCAGATCACACCTCGTGCCTATCATAGCGTACATTATGCTTCCGATAGCATTAGCATATGGAATATCCTCCATACTTGTCTCTGCTTCAGCATCGTCTAAGGCAGATAATTTGAAATGTGCACCAACAGGCGTTGACACACTCTTTGACTCATCCATGTTGAATACCTTGAAAACCTTCCTGATATAACCAGATTGAGATAGTGTCATAATCCCCTTCACACGATCTTCTCAATATCCATTCCCAAAATTCGTCTTGCTGGACCCAAGTCATTCATCTCAAATCTGCTGCTGAGTAGCTGCTTCA
>NC_027756.1:47544280-47552918 GCF_000695525.1 Brassica oleracea var. oleracea | reverse complement strand
GCCTGCTTTAGTCCATAAAGAGCCTTCTGAAGTAGACAAATGTGATCCTTTTTTCCTTTAACCTGAAATCCCTCTGATTGCTCCATGTAAATATCTTCTTCAAGTGTACCATGAAGAAACACAGTCTTTACATCAAGTTGCTCAAGCTCCAAATCCTGATTCACTGTAATTGACAACAGGAACCTTATGGACACATGTTTCACGACGGGTGAAAAAACATCTTGATAGTCAATACCCTCCCTCTGAGAGTATCCCTTAGCAACTAACCGAGCCTTAAATCTAGGCTTCTCAACACCAGGTATACCAGACTTCAACTTAAAGACCCACTTGCAACCTATCACTTTACGCTAACTAGGCCTGCTCACAAGCTTCCAGGTTTGGTTCTTATCCAGTGAAGTCATCTCTTCACTACATGCTTCATCCCACTGCCTTCTCTCTTTGATGTTCATCGCTCCATGATAGTCTTGAGGTTCCTCGGCACATACGTCATCAGCTACATATAGCGCAAACGCTACTATATCCTCCGAGTTAGAGTACCGTGCAGGTGGCACTATTCTTCTCCGAACTCTATCCCTTGCTAGCTGAAATCCTTCAAGACTTTCACCTTGTTCATCATCTGTGTCAACAGCTACTTCAGCTGTTTCGTCAACAGCTCCACCTAAAGGTTCAACTTCTGGTCCTGACGCAGATCATGTTGTTTCTCCCAGCACAATCTGATTTCTTAGCTTCTCTGTGACATCTGCTTTAACTTCACAGACACTCAAATCCTTGTAGACTTTATCTTCTGCAAATAACACATTCCTGCTTATAACACACTTCTTCTCCTCAAGAAGCCAAACTTTTTATCCTTTCACACCTGATGGATAGCTGACGAAGATTCCCTTTTTAGCTCTAGCCTTGAGCTTTCCTTGATCTGCATGGATGTAAACCACATATCCAAATCTTCTTAGGTGCAGATAACATGGCTTCTTGCCCAACCAAAGTTCCTCCGGAATGTTCCCATCTATTGCAGAAGATGGACTCCTTTTTGTCATATACGCTGACGTAGACACAGCTTCAGTCCAGAATTATTCCTCTAGACCCGACTCAACCAGAAGGCACCTTACCTTCTCCATCAGAGTCATGTTCATACATTCAGCTACACCGTTCTGCTGTGGTGTATATGCACAAGTCCTATGTCTCTGAATTCCATGGTGCTTACAGAAGTTGTCAAACTCTGTATTACAGAATTCAAGTCCATTGTCTGTTCTAAGACAACACACCTTCTTCTTGACTTGATTCTCCACCAACTTCTTCTATTCACAGAATTTACTAAAGGTTTCTCCTTTAGCAGCTAGGAAATATACTCAGACCTTTCTTGTGTAATCATCGATAATAGATAGGAAATATTGCTTCCTTGACAGACTTGGCGTCACATTTGGAGATCTTCATAAATCAGCATGTACATACCCGAGAGCTTCACCTGTATCATGTCTTCCGATGTTGAAGCTCAGCCTCTTCTGCTTCCCCATCACACATCTCTCACAGAACTCCAAAACTCCAAGCTTCCTCTTATCGATCACTCCTCTCCGGGCAAGAATCTGTAGATTATTCATACTCATGTGCCCAAGACGTCTATGCCACAAGACTGTCTCATCCATAGATGGTTTCTTCCTGACACTGTCGTTTACTTCACCTGACACAGTCTTACCATCTAACAAGTACAATGACCCACACAAGGTTCCCTGAAGAGCTAGTTTACCATGCTTGTAAAACCTAGTCTTCCCATGTCCACCACTATGCACAAAGCCTAACACATCCAAGGTTCCAGTAGATATCAAGTTCCTTCTGAATTCCAGAATATACCTGACATTCGTGAGCATCTTGACAGAACCACCATATGCTTTGATGTTCATTGTACCAATCCCTTGCACTCCAACCACGCAATCATTACCAAGAAGAACCTGTCCTGAAGCCAATTCTTTAAACGTGTGAAACCAATCTCTCCTACACGTCATGTGGTAGGAGCATCCAGAATCAATCACCCACTTATCATGATGCCACGTATCTCCTACCGACAGTGCATCATCCGCTGATTCAAGATCTATCACAACGGTTGCTTTAGCTTCGTCTTCTCCTCCGCCATACTTCTTCTTGTAGGCGTAGCACTCCCTCTTGGTGTGCTCATGCTTATTGCAGAACCAGCAAGTTATCCTAGACCCTGAGATCGATCTAGACTTGCCCTTTTCTTTCCTCACAGGATCCCTCTTCTCAGTCCTTCCTCTAGCATAATGTCCTTCACCACTATCATGTGAAGCCGTAGAGGACTTCAGATCCTGATCTTTAGACCTTGCTGCACTTGTTACCTCTTCCAACGATAATGTATCCTTGCCGTACTTAAGCATTTCCTTGAGAGAGTTGAACCGTGAAGGAAGCAAATTCAGGAGCAGAATCGCTTGTACCTCCTCTGACACAGTTACATTCACGCTTGACAGGTGAGAGACAATCTTCAAGAATTCATCGATATTCTCATCCATACTCCGAGTATCGACCATCTTGAAGGTATAGAATTTGTGCTGCAAGTGAATTCTATTCGGTAGAGTCTTCAAAAGATATAACCTCTCCAGTGTGGACCATGTAGAAGCAGCTGACGTACACAACTCGATCTTCCTTAGCACATGATCTCCAACATTGAGAATGATCAGATTCATCGCCTTCTCTGATCTTTCAAGCCTTTCGGCTTCCACTTTCACCAACCTCTCCCTGAATACATCTTCGTCTTCATCCTTCCTCATCACTGACGCAGAAGGTGACGTAGACTCTTCTAACACATCCTTTAAACCAAGGACAGACAGATGCGCAAGCATCCTCTTCTTCCACAATGAGAAGTCACCCTTCCCATCAAAACGCTCCACTTCAATTCTTGACTTCGCCATTGACAACGACACCAACCAAGGCTCTGATACCACTTTGTTGAACCACAACGGCGAAACTGTTTGACTCAAGAACCAGAATCAAACACACAAACTCTCTGATACACTCTCTGACGAACTCGACAACGTAAGTAAGAAAGTTGAGTTTGTAGAATAGTAGAGATAGGAAGAAGAATGCGGAAAAAATAGAAGATGGACACAAGAAATTTTTCACCCAGTGGTTCACCTAGAATGGTTACGTCCATTGGGGCATGGCAAGAGGTAATCCACTATAATCTCAAGTACAAGAATATAGAACCTCTCTTTTTCTCACAACCAAAGCTCACAAACCAAGCTATGTCTTTTCTTGACGTCAAGAGAAAGAGTACACACGAGCTCCTCTTATATAGTAGGAGTCTATTAGTTTAACCTAGTCGGATTAGAGCATTCGCCCCTTTCCATAAACCTATTAGGAAATATTCCAAAATACTTGCAACTTCCATAACTCTATTAAAGTAATATTTTCAGGATCCTGCCGATTTCCATATCTCTATAAAAATGACATTTTTTTTTCTAACATGACGTCCTTGTCTTGGTTTAAGTTACTCAATCTTGTTTGATTTCCATCACCAAATCCTGACGCAGTCGATGACGGATTCTCTGACGTAGCCACTGATGAATCCCAACATAATACAGTAACTATTAACATCATTAGAAATCAATAACATCAACCTTATTGAAGCTTATCTCATCATCATCATCCCACACACGCAGAACCATATAGCTTACATTATTTTAGTCCAGATGCATAAATAATCTTCAACAATAGATAATTTACTAACTTTTCCGGCAGTTATTAACTTATTATGATAAAGATGTTTCAATCTTACGATATACATAACTAACTAAACACAAGTTATTTCTGGTAAGTGGTTGGCAACCACGTTATATCATTTAAAACTATTAAATCAAAATTTATGTAAACGTAACGAGAAAATCACTAAGATCTGATGCAATTCGCCAAACAGTTCACGTTCTAGAATTGTTTGGCGAGTGATGGAGACACGGTTGCAATTAGAAAACGTGTACCCATAAACTGTGTTGTTGTCTTCCGTGGCCCATAAATTTTTATCCACGATTGGAAATTTATCGTTTTGTATATCAAGTAATATAATTAAGTTGAATAAATTAGGTTTTATTATAAAAAGTACCAAATGAATGGACCGTAGTCACCATTTATATGGTTGCATGGCTTGACACGTAGTGCTACTTAATGCTGCAAGTTTCTTTTCTTTCTTTGCCTCCCACGAATATTATACACATTGATGACGAGTTGTAGACTTGTAGTTACTCTAGTTTCTAAAATGGTCTAGAAAAAGTTGTAATATAAATACAAACAAAATTCGTTAATGGCTACGTAAGGAGTGAGTCAACCACGTACTTACTAAATGGACATGCCATGTGGTATGTTTCCATAGTTCCATTATACACGAATCGTTGCGAGTACATTTTACAACTAAACATAATACTTACCGATAAAATCTCATTGATTCGATAAAACTCTGTCGGTTTATATACAAACCAGACCAAATGCGAAATCAGAAGATTCAGAACTTTAAACTGAAGAAAGGAAAAGTAAAAACTATACGATTGGCTCACTAGCAATACAATTAACTCAAATATAATGTACAACTATATATAACTCAATCATTTCTTAACCTGTCACAGTTTAACGTATGAAATAGCTAATCGTCACTAACAATTTGTTCGAAAACATTTATTATAACATAATGGTTCGAGGACAGATAAAATTATTGGGCCGATATGGCCCATGTATATGTACGTTAGTCGTTGTAAATTAAGTTAACGACATACGACATACGTAACTTGTAACCCGTATATAAAGCTGCTTCTCTATTGAACAAGATAAGAATCACCTTCATAACCTCTAAGTGTTCTTGACATGGTATCAGAGCTATAATCTAACTACAACAAGGTTATTGTTCAAAATCGATCTTAAAGATCTAATTCCGCTGTGATTTTTCTCTTCGATAGAAGTTTTTCTCAAACTTGAAAACATGTCTGGTGACGATCAAACTGCGAGTACTACTACAACTCGAAGTGCAACTCGACGTAGGATTTCACCGTACGACATAACCTCTAGTGATAACCCTGGTACTTTGATCTCAAAACCGTTGCTGCGTGGTCCCAACTACGATGAATGGGCTACAAATTTTCGTTTGGCGTTGAAAGCATGGAAGAAATTCGGATTTGCCGACGGTTCTATACCACAACCCGTCGCAGACTCGGAAGATTATGAAGATTGGATAGCAAACAACACACTTGTTGTTTCTTGGATGAAACTCACGATAGATGATAGCATCTCAACCTCGATGTCACATGTGGATGGTTTGCATGAGTTGTGGACTCACATTCAAAGACGTTTCGGCGTGAAGAATGGACCGAGAGTGCAGCAACTCAAGACAGAACTTGCGACATGTAGACAGACTCGGAAGATTATGAAGAATGGACCGACGGTTCTATACCACAACCCGTCGCAGACTCGGAAGATTATGAAGATTGGATAGCAAACAACACACTTGTTGTTTCTTGGATGAAACTCACGATAGATGATAGCATCTCAACCTCGATGTCACATGTGGATGGTTTGCATGAGTTGTGGACTCACATTCAAAGACGTTTCGGCGGGGAGAATGGACCGAGAGTGCAGCAACTCAAGACAGAACTTGCGACATGTAGACAGCGTGGTTTGGCTATCGAGGCTTATTACGGGAAACTGACTCAACTGTGGCGCAGTATGGCTGATTATCAGCAGGCTAAAACCATGGAAGAAGTCCGAAAGGAACGTGAGGAAGACAAACTCCATCAATTCCTCATGGGCCTGTATGAAACAGAATATGGCGCGATCAATTATGCGCTTCTCTCTCGCGTACCAGTGCCAACGTTAGACGAAGCGTACAATGCTTTAACCCAAGATGAAGAGTCAAAGCAGCTTGGGCGAATGAACACTGATCGACTTGATGGTGTCAGCTTTGATGTTCAAGCGACCGTCAAGCCTCAGTTTTCAAATGCTGAGAACAGAGGAGGTGGATCCGGCGTGTGCTTACACTGTGGACGTCCAGGACACACCGCTGAAAATTGTTTTCGCCTGATCGGCTATCCGGAGTGGTGGGAAGACAAACCACGTCCCAAGTCAGGCATGACCTCTACTCGTGGCTCTGCATCTGACTGAACTCGACCCAACTTTATTACGTAACGTTGTTGGTTCGCGAAGCTTACTTCAGCCTTACGAGATTATGGTTTCCAGCAGAATGATTCTGACTACTCTTTGTTCACATTTGAAAAAGAGCAGAAGATAATTCAAGTACTTGTCTACGTAGACGATCTGATCATTACGGGAACTCTACTGATGTCATTAACGGATTCAAATCCTACTTGAGCTCTTGCTTTCATATGAAAGATCTTGGTGTTTTGCGATATTTTCTTGGCATTGAAGTAGCAAGAAACCCGACTGGTATGTATCTATGTCAGAGAAAATATGCACTTGATATCATTTCGGAAACAGGCTTGCTAGGCGTAAAACTAGTCTCCTTCCCTATCGAACAGAATCATAAATTGGCACTTGCTGACGGCCCACTGCTTCTAGATGCAACTTCTTATCGATGCCTTGTTGGGAAACTCATTTATCTTGGTACTACTAGACCAGAGCTCTCTTACCCTATACATATTCTATCTCAGTTCATGGGAAATTCGAGATCAGAACATTGGGAAGCAGCTCTTAGAGTTGTTCGTTACTTGAAAAACAGTTCGGGTCAAGGAATCTTACTAGTGCGAACACTCCTTTGACTCTTACTGCTTGGTGTGATGCTGACTGGGGGGATTGTCCCATCACAAGTCGTTCTCTCAGTGGATGGTTTATACAGTTGGGTGGCTCTCCGTTATCCTGGAAAACGTCTAAGCAAGATCGAGTATCTCATTCTTTCGCTGAAGCCGAAAATCGAGCCATGGCTGACACCGTTAGTGAACTTATTTGGATTCATGATTTATCGCATGCGTTTGGTATCGACCACAACACTCTCATTCCTCTTTATTCCGACAGTCTTTCAGCTATCAATCTTGCTGCGAACCCCGTCTATCATGCACGAACGAAGCATGTAGGAAGGGATTGTCACTTCATACGTGATGAAATTAAGCGAGGTCTCATTACTACACATCATGTTTCTACGAAATCTCAGCTAGCAGATATCATGACGAAAGCTTTGGGACGCAAGGAGTTTGAAGCTTTTCTTGTCAAGCTGGGCGTTTGTGATCTCCACGCTCCACCTTGAGAGGGGTATTGGGCCGATATGGCCCATGTATATATACGTTAGTCGTTGTAAATTAAGTTAACGACATACGTAACTTGTAACCTATATATAAGGCATTGCCTCTCTATTGAATAAGACAAGAATCACCTTCATAACCTCTAAGTGTTCTTGACAAAAATAACATCTTTTAAACTGGTATAGAAACTAGTAAAACATATATATAGAATTCCATGTTGTTAATGCAGTGAGGCCGGAGTAAAATGAAAAAATAAGCAAGACACAAGTTTTTCTCTTTTCGAATTCACTAGAACAAGAAAGTCTTACACCAATCTTTTTTATTACAAGAATCCTTTAGGATTATCTCAATCCTAAGCTAAAACTCACCCTAGAGCCTAGACTTTTGTTTATCAGAATCTTCCCGACCCCGAGTTAAACTTCCCCTGAATCTAGACTTCAATCTTCCAACTCCTCGGAAGTACTTCACCAACTACGTCAGCACCTAGCGCAGTGCAGTGACACCAAAGGCTTGATCACACAAGCACAAAACAGTGATCTCTTGACTTTTTCTTTTTCCAGAGACAACTCTTACCATAGAGGCACATCCTCCATGTATACATAACCAGAACTTGCTCTCCAAGTTCTTCCAAAAGCAACTTAAGCAACTTTCCTTTTTTTCCCAAGAAATAACTCTCTTGCCTTTTTCTCTTCAAGTAATATCCATTACACTTAATGTAAATCTTCCAATAAAGATAATGCTTCTTCTCCAAGCTTAACAAGCCCACGAACATCACAACATACAAACTTCAACCAAGCCCATCTTCATGACACACACATGTACTACCTCCTGTAGTACTTCACGAACTGATACAGAATATACATCTTCAATCTCCCCCTTTTTGACTATGCATGTGAGCTCATCACCTCTGGATAGAAAAGCCACGTCTTCAATCTCCCCCTATGAGTCACATCATGGTCAAAAACTAATATGAAAATCCATATCCACCAAAGTGAGGAGGAAATCTCATTCCACCATCTCCATAGTGACCAAATCTCCTAGACCACGTATTCCTGAGTCCAAATCCTCCATGATTAGCTCCTTGAAAAGACATGAAACAGTCACGTCGAATATGCCCTTGAACTCCACAAGAATAACATACAGGACCATGACACCTCATACCATAAGCTTGCTCCATCTGATTCTTTTCCCTCAATAACTTGAAACACCTTGGCCTAATGTGTCCAACAACACCACAGTGATGACAAACAGGCTGAAACATTTGTTGAGATCCACTCTTCAATCCAGAAACTCTCTCTGGAGCAGTCGCCGTATCAGTTGCCATAGCAGTACTCGTAGCAGCACGCGTAGCAGTCACATTCTTCACACCAGTTGCAGGCTTCACTGCAATCTTCCTATATGTT
>NC_027756.1:47534319-47544006 GCF_000695525.1 Brassica oleracea var. oleracea | reverse complement strand
ATTTCGTCTTAGAACCAGACATAAAGGTTGTGAATGCCACAATACTCTTTAGCTCCTCACCATAATCAGATTCACTTTTAGAATCACTCTTGGTGACTGTCTTCTTCTTCTGCAGATTTGCACACTCATCAGCTACATGCCCAAAACCTTTGCATTCATGGCACTGTATAACCTTTGGAGAATCACAAAATTTTCGTCTTCTTTCTTTCTCCTTCATGTTAACCTCAACCATGAACCCCATAAAAGATTTGTTTCGTCCATTCCATGAGAAACGCTTCTTGAAAGGCAACTTAGCTCTCTCCATCAATCCTCGAGATCTACTTGAAAATACTTGAAACTCTTGTCCTTCTTCTTGAACCAGTTTCTGTCCTCACCCTTCAAGATCACACCAGTAACTTAGGTGACCTGCTCTGATACCAATTGTTAGTGCAGTGAGGTCAGAGTAAAATGCAGAATTTAACAAGACACAAGTTTTTCTCTTTTCGAATTCACTAGAACAAGAAAGTCTTACACCAATCTTTTCTATTACAAGAATCCTTTAGGATTACCCCAATCCTAAGCTAAAACTCACCCTACAGCCTAGACTTTTGTTTATCAGAATATTCCCGACCCCGAGCTAAACTCCCCCTGAATCTAGACTTCAATCTTCCAACTCCTCAGAAGCACTTCACCAACTACGTCAGCACCTAGCGCAGTGCAGTGACACCAAAGGCTTGATCACACAAGCACAAAACAGTGATCTCTCGACTTTTTCTTTTTCCAGAGACAACTCTTACCATAGAGGCCCATCCTCCATGTATACATAACCAGAACTTGCTCTCCAAGTTCTTCCAAAAGCAACTTAAGCAACTTTCCTTTTTTTCCCAAGGAATAACCCTCTTACCTTTTTCTCTTCAAGTAATATCCATTACACTTAATGTAAATCTTCCAATAAACATATTGCTTCTTCTCCAAGCTTAACAAGCCCACGAACATCACAACATACGAACTTCAACCAAGCTCATCTTCATGACACACACATGTACTATCTCCCGTAGTACTTCACGAACTGATACATAATATACATCTTCACATGTTCTATATAAAAACTTGTTTTATTTTAAATGTCAACCTACATTTTCATTTTTTAGATAGGCCATGTACCTAAACAAGACAAACTGCAAAAACCTTAAGAATTGGATTGATTAGGCCATAAACTTGCCGTGTTATTAACATTTTGTAGTCGTTTGGCAAAAGAAGGGGAGAAACATGATAAATTAACATATACCACAAGATTTGCCAAGTTACCACCACAAGAAACTGAATATTCCTTCCTCTGGTTCTGCAGATTCTTTGTACTTTGTTTTTTGATTTGTCAGGTACTTATTTTGACTTTAGTCTACGCCACTCAAGTCGTTTCGATTATTAACCTGTTTTCTCCACCGAAAAAACAAACCTTATTAGGTATAAGTCTACGCATGTACCATTCACATATTGTATTGAGAAAATGAATCTCATGTACAGGTACCTAAGGTATGATTAGAGATTTGTAAAATTAATTTATCAATGCTCAAAAAGGAGGTCTGATAATTGTGTATACATTCATAACAAAGTTTATAAAGAACAAGTACCTAGTATATAAATATATAATCTACTGTTATATCTTATATCAACTGCAAGTATGAATCAAAGATAGAAAGCTGAAGCCAAACATATGAGGACATCGGTGAGGATGAGACCAACAACGTCAAAGACAAACTTTGGAGCAAACAAACCCCAAACCTGCAACAAGACGAGAGAGCAAGTTTATTTAGTCACAGAAAAACAGCACAATAATCTTTGGCCTGAGTGAATATTGCTGTGTTTACCATCAGATGTCTTCTGTGGATGGTGACGCAGAGGATCGTAGCTGTGACTGTAGTCGCGGATATAACTCCGTAGAGCATGTACATCTGATGAGAATTAAAAGAAATATGATTGAACATCTTGTTGGTGAATGTCTATGATAATAGTTAACCAAAGATGAACCGTTATAAAGATATCTTACTTGAAACAACTGGTGGCGCTTTTCTCCATGAGACGGTATAAGGAGAGGAAGTCCAAATACAGAAAGGATGATCGAGAATCCAAATGTTTCAATTGTCAAAAGGATGGCTTGTCGTATAAGCACAAACTCATCAAACCTGAAGAAAATATGTAATAAGCAAAGCCATCATATAGAAAAAGACTGAGTTTATGAAACTTGGACCTACCCAACAAATGCAGCTCCATAGCGGAGACCATCAAAGGCGCACCAATGCCCACTGGCGAAAAACATGCATACAGAAAGAAGACTCCATTGCACAACACACACAGAATCTAGTTTTGAGAATTTGTTCTGTCCATCTGATTTGGTTCTTCTCTCTACACCCTCTAGCCTCATAATACAATAGCCTACATAAATTTAAATGCATGAGTAAAACCGTAACGACTTTAAAGCTTTTTGCTTAAAGAATCGTCAAGTGAGATGAATAAAAAGTACCAGCCAGCAAATATGCTAATGCAAGCATTGATCCTTGCTTCCCAGACAAGAGAATCACTGGCGAGCTACAAGCAGATACAAGAGCGACAGTTCTGCTGCCCCAATTCTTGTCTTTTCCTGAGCAAAACATATGTGCAGAAGCTAAAAGGAAAAGCTGCACCAATCCGATTACATAAACCGTTTGAGGGATGATATTTCTTCCTCCAATCACTTGAAGTAAACCATCAAAACCAAATATCTTGCTCTCTGAAGCCCACAGCAATGCTATCAAAAAGTAGCTTAACATACTACCAACAGTAACATACTTCCATATCCCCTCACTGTGTGTTCTAGCAATCGCAACGTAGAGTACACAAATGAGTGCAGCCACAGATAGGATAGGTGCAATTTCAATCGCATATGTCAATGCTGGATGGTCTGGAGCTAGCCCCAGCATCCACGTTGGTGAGCTACTCATAAACTGAGACGTTGCTGCTTGCTTTGTTAACCCAATATCTATAGAAACTCTGAGAACAGAAACCATGGCAAGAAATACAAAAGCCTGCAGACAAAGACAATGAGAAATATTATTACCTCACAAACCAGAAGTAACTAAGACATGTAAGAGATAAAACTGACTTCTTTCCGCATTGTTTTCCTCATGACCGAGTATCGCAGTTTGATAAGTCCAGTTGTTGCCAGGAGAAAGTTTGCAACTTTTCCTTCTTCCACTGTTTACACAAAAGTTCTTTGTCAGCAGCTCGTATGATAGTGTACAGTAAAATCAAAATTACTCGAAGCTTACAAATATAGCTGTTGGAAAGAAAGCTGCAAGCACGGATCAATACTATGAAGAGTGTGAAAGCTGCACCAGTAGATAATCCAGAACTCACTCCATAAGGTTTATTATCACCATGAACTATAGCAAGAGACTGAAGGATGAGTGATATAACCAATATCCCAAACCCAGTGATCATTAAACTCAGATTGAACTCTGTCCATTTAGACCGTGCAAGTTCGGCAACGCTTGAGAAAAACTTCAAATATGCAGCGATTTGCGCTTTGAGAGCAGATGTATTTGTACTGTCCTCGTTTCCATCATTATACATCAATATGTGTTTGACAGAGTTGGACCAATTATGTTCTGCTGCAGAATATAGATTTGATATCCTTGACATATCATCGGACGAGAAACCAACAACGGATGAATTTGAATAAACATCTATATATCTTTTCACCTGCATATAAATGGAGTTAGAAAATGAGAGTCTGAAAACAGAACATTGTTATGAAAAGTTACCTGCCAAGCATTCACACACAGGACATTCACATAACTTTTCATCCACTCTTTAACAGCTGGTTGCTTAGTGTTATCTAAATTCAAGCTGCTAGAACCAAGGGCATAGAGCTCAGGATTGACATGCCCAATGCTGAAATTTTGAAATATGTAAAAAAATGTTTAGAAGTATTAATATACGTAAATGTATTTTTTTTTTTTTTCCTGAATAGAAGCAGGAAACAATATTTGAAAATGATGCTTACAAGGCACCTTCCGAAAGGAAAAGATATCCCAAGCAAAGCTGACAACGTTGCCGCAAAGTCAAGCTGCAAATAGCCCAAAACAATTATTTCTAGCGAAGAGGTTTGCATAAGAGGAAGAGGAAAGGTATCACACCAAGTTTGATACTAACCTGCTCGATGGAGCTGATGCACATCTGCTTCCCGTCCTGACATAGTAAAATCACATTAATCAAATACATCAAAATCAATTCTCACTATGATCACTAAGGAATATGTTTCGAAGGCAACAATTACCGGATCTTGTTTACAAGATGAAGTATCAAACTCAGGAGGAACCGAAGTTGTATGCTTCTTCGTACTCATGGCAAACATGGTTGTTTCTACCTGTAAGGGGGATTTAAAAACGTTAAGTTGGGCTTAAAATCTTGAAGCAGAGCATATGTAAATAAGAAGAAACCGACTACTTACCTCTTCAGCAGTCCCTCCGCCATGATCCCCATTTAATGTCTGCCCATGGTCACCCATTACGATAAGCATAGTATTCTCATGCACGCCACCTGGTCCCGCCTGGCTCTCCAATATATCAACGACTCTCTAGAGGAGGCAAGTTTAGAACGAGAACGAAACAAGATTAATATAGCTCATGCTAATAACTTTTTGCAAGACTGACGAATGCAAGCAAAAGTTAATGATAAAATGTTTTTTATTTTCGTTGAAAGCATACCTCTAAAACTGTATTATATTGCTCCAACTTATTAATCATCGGCATCGAATCCACTCCAAATATGTGTCCTGCATGGTCCTGCGAATGTTAAACTTAACCGAATCAAAGAAACGAAAAGACTAGATGACCAAAAAAAGAGACAAAGTGGTAGCTGACGGCATACCACGCCAAGAAAATGCGCAATGAGAACATCCCAGTCATCTTTGTAAAGAGTTGGGAATAGGTGCTCAATGCATCCATTGTCAACCTGTAATATCACAAAGTCTAACACTTTAAAAAGGCTTTATTCATTCAGCCAAGCTATCTCGGAAAGAAATATACCAATAACATGAATGACTTACAGTATCTAGGTCTTTAACATTGAAAGAAGGGAAAGGGTACGACTTGTGAAACTGATTAGGGAACAACTGTGTCCAAGTATCATCACCCATCATCACCAACCGTTTCCCATTTAGCACTAGCTACGCATAGAGAGGGAACACATTAATGACAATTAGAAAGCAAACACTTTGACTTTAGAGAAGAAGCATAAACTACCTGATTAATAAAATTATCCTCAACAATAGCAGGAGCACCAAAACTGTTCCCAACATCGACAAAAGTAGGCAACCCTCCCGTCGTCAATCCCTACAAAGCTCAAAGCTCGAGATATCAACACTAACACTATGATTTGACTAAGATGCAAAACTCTTTACCTTGAGACGCTGCAGACTGGTAGTAGGAGGATCAGCAAAAGCCTTAAAGATCTTAGCAGAGGATTCGTTACCAAAGGCAAGGTTCTGCAAGACTGTTAATTTGTCCATCCACGGCTTTGCTTCTAATCAAATTACAGAATCAAGCTTTGTGGATTTTATAATTGGAAAGATTTCGTTTAGTGTGAGATTCACTAAACCTGGGAAGAAAGCACTCGGGGCTAAGAAATCGATTCTGAGAGCGTCCAAGACGATGATCACGACGCGGTCTACGACCGGTTTGGTCCAACATTTCGGCTGGTTCTGATTGGAGTATGAGTGATGAATCGGGGGATTGGGAGAGAGGCAGGGAGACAGTGAAGCGTCGGAGCAAGTGCTGTGGAAAGGAAGCTCTGTTCGAGTAAGGAGGAATCCGCGAGTGAAGATCAGAATGGCGACGGAGTGGATAAGGAGAAACGCTAAAGGTATCCACCTGTTAATTCGTTTCGGATGCGTCTCCATCTCCGGATCGGGATCTTCGACAATTCGGTTTCGCTGTGATAATGTGAAGAAAGAAACGATGTCGGTTTACAGAGAAAAAGTAAGCGCGTTTAGAGCATCATTAACGGGGTTCTTAGGACGGGGCTCTTAACAGAATATAAGAACTCGACTCTTAATTTTTAACTGAAAATGCTAAGAGTCGGCTCTTAAATAAGAGATTTAAGAGCCGACTCTTAACTTTTTCAGTTAAAAGTTAAGAGTCGGATTCTTATATTCTGCTAAGAACCATGTACTAAGAACCCTGCGTTAATGATGGTCTTAGTTCCTTTTTTTTTCAAGACAGGTCGGTTTTGAGACTTGGGTTATGTCCCTGTCCGCCCGGTTTGAGAATAATAAGAGGACAATTTTAAGTTTGTAACATGGTTCTAGACTTCTAGTTAATTAGATTTTTCATTATTCTTTGATTAATTTAGGACGATTATTGTTACTCAACCTTAGTTTTATGGTTGTTGATTTTACTAGTGTTTGCGTCTCTATTCAGCAAAACACGTTCACATTTCCAGGAAAAACATAAAATATTTGACTCCGGAAAAGATCTTCTCTCTAGTTCTTAAAGAAGGAGCGCGCGGGAGTTTTTGGAGTTAGTTGAGTCATCGGCTGTCTTTTGCTCTCGATGCTAGCGTGCCTTGGTCCTCGAAGATTCATCTCTATTGCCTTTAGACGAAATATTTAAATCACTTATATCTTTCACTAATCTTCGTATTCCTCATATTCATTAAATCACTTACAATTACCAAATTAGCCTCATAATAAAGAAAATAAAATAAATACAATTTAATGAAAATTGAAAAAAAACGAAACCCGACCGTACAGCTCGATTGCGGTGAGGTTTCGACGATTGCGGTTCGAGGGGATTGCGTTTGGGAAAAAGGAACTGGACCGTACGGCTCGATTGCTACTCTGGCCTCACTCCGGCTCGATCCTCCGTCGTCTTCAGCCGCTGTGTAAAAGCCAATCATATCCCATGTCCATCGCTGGTGTATCCTCCCTCCACCATAGAACATGCAGGTTTTACGGTTCCAAAGCTCTTAAATGAGCTGAGAAACCAGATTGGAATGGATTTAGATGTTGCATTTTGGTATCCGAGTCCATTATGAGTTGAATTGAGTAGGAGAATGGTTGTATTGTTCGATTCTAGTGCGCTGAATGTAGATTCAAAATCAAAACGTGTACGACAGTAGAACTAGCAAAACTAGTATTACTAATGATTGTTGTAGAACTAGTAAAACTGGTATAACTTCGAATGTATAATGGATGGTATTGTATGCTTTTGGCATGCTACAATGAGCCACAACATCATACACTTCAGATGCGAATGTGGAATGTATTGTTTAGTGTTGAAGCATGCTGTGGAGGAGATAAATCTTTCAATGGTAGAAGCACGCATATGCAAAAAGGCCGGGCTTGATGAATGTAATGTGAAGTTGAAATTGAGTTACATTCCACTGCTGGTTAGGAGTGGCGAGAAATTCGTCATTTGTGATGATGAGGATCTTTGTGGTTATCTTTTGTCCCTTGATAAAGACAACCGTAGGTGCATTTTGTTGGTGGAGGCAACAAAAGGTCAGAACTCTCAGAGCAACTTTCAAGAGCGGGCAAACGAAGTTCAAGAGCGGGGAAACAAAATTCTGTAGGTACGAACTGTGAGGTGTGCCATTCGAATGATGATGAAATTGGAGACAAAGCCATAACTCGATATGGTGGCAACAATCAAGTTGATAAACAACACGAGTAGAAGATTGTGGCGATTGAGGAGATGTTGGAAAAAAGTGATGAAAAAGTAAATGTGGATGAAAATGTTGATGTCAACTCAAAGGCACACCACAACTACTCAAAGGCACACCAAAACTAGTTGCATCTCTATTGCATGATGATTATCCATGTAACCTCTTGTTTTATTGAAAAATTTTCCTCTGTTTTATTGAAAAACTTTGTACAACTATGGTGAGCTGTTTTTTTGTTTGTGTAATACTAGTATGACTTTCTGAAGTTGACTTTGAAAATCGAAATGTTTGAATTTGACTTTGCTTTATCTGTACTTTAGTACCATATAAATCTTTTTGGCAGACTTTTAAATTTGAAATACCATATAAATTTGCTTGGACCAAACAATTTGCTTGGACCAAACAATACTAGTTCTAAGGTTATAGTTACAATAGTATAACTGCGGTTATAGTTACAAACTAGTTCGAAGAATAAAAAAAATTAAAGATAGATACAAATAGTAGTTTCAAGAATCAAAAAAATTTAAAGATAGATACACATACTAGTTCTAAGAATCAAAAAAAATTTAAAGATAAATACATATACTAGTTCTAAGGATCAAAAAATTCAATTGAAAATTTGTGAGTTATCAATAATTATCGGTGGTATGAACAAAAATAGAGAAAAAAAAAAAATAAATTCATTTTGTGTATTACTAGTATGATTTTGACTTTGAATTTGATTGTTTTATTTGTACAACTATGAAGAACTGTTTTTCTGTTTGTGTATTACTAGTATGACTTTCTGAAATTGAATTTGGAAATCAAAATGTTTGAAATTGGAAATCAGGATAAGAAATATAATCTTTAGTAGTCGAAAAAATGTTATATTCAACAAAAAAAATGTTATACTCTACAATCAAAAGAACAACCCATCACACTACATACACTTTCATAGTCATTTTGTTAAATATGTAATTACTGAAGATTAGATTTCGCTCTAAAACTTGTATAGACACTTTTATTACGTAAATCACCAATAATCATATTTTGGAATCTTATATTTTATTGTACAACTAAAGAAGTAGAATATAATTACATGTAATACTAAAATAATTGAAAATCACCGAAAGTACAACTATTTTGATATTTTGTACAACTACTATCCTGGGGAGAACTAATTGTATATATAAGGCGAGTATTTGAAAATAATTCAAAATTTTGGCGGACTTTCTAAAATTTCATGAGTCAAGGCGGGATTTTCGAGGGGAAAAAATAGATTCCCATTTCCCACTTACCATTGTCAAGTCCTCTCTCTTGTCTCCCTCTCTCTCATCTTTACCCTCTACTCTATCATCTCGTCTCTCTCCCTCTCATTCATCACACATTTCTCATCTCTCTATTACCTTTCTCTCTCATCTATCTCTCGCAAATTCCTCAATTTCTCTCAATACCGAACAGGAAATGGATCCATGTGTTGAGATGAGATCAATATATAGGAAGAGAAAGACATGAGGAGTTGAGTATGATGAAGAGACCATAGTAATACTAGTTACCCGAGTAACTTACTAGTATACTAGTTATACTAGTTACCCGGGTAACTTTGGAAGAAGAAGAAGAGAATCCCTATTCCCTTAGCTAAGGCATCAGTCCGTTACAAGGGAAGAGGAGGCGCGTGTGACAGGCTGGAGAAGAGCTGGATAAAGCAAAAGGAGCTTTATGCACAAGGAAGAAGCTCATTGGATGGTTTGAATTAAAGCAAACCTTATCTCTTGTAATAGTGCTACTTTATGAAACCCTCATCCTATTGTTGCCTTCTCATATATATTGTAAACTCTGATCAGATTAATAATTAAGAAGTATGGGATGATCTCTCTAGACTCTCTCTCTTGTTCATGATGATTCTTAAATACTCTTAAACATGATTACTACCTAATCTCTCTACAAATCTCCCATTAACCTTCTGTAATCTACCTTTAATCTCTCAATACCTACTCTATTCTCTAAAATCATATGGTATCAGAGCCA
>NC_027756.1:47533517-47534274 GCF_000695525.1 Brassica oleracea var. oleracea | reverse complement strand
TGTGTCCTTGTGTTCTTGCTCTTGTGTTCTTGAGGGTTCCGTGAAGCTGTGTGATAAAGTTGAGTCATGTGGTGTTGTGCTTTGAGTTCGTGTGTTCTTGAAGTCTGGTACTGTGTGTTCTTCAGCTGAGTTACAAGTTTGAAGCTTTCTGGTAATTTTTGGTTCAAGCAAAGAGAAGATGGAAGGAAACAACTTCAGCAAGCTAGTTATTGTCCCGGTTGCGTTGAAGGGTGGTTCAAACTACCTCTTGTGGTCTAGATTGGTGAAGACTGCCATTGGAAGGCTATGGCTGTGGGGCCACATCACTGATGATGGTCTGAAGCCAGTGGCCAAAGAAACTGAAGAAGGTGAAGAGGAAAATACTCTCGCCAAAGCTGAAGCCAAGAAGTGGGTACAAGAAGATTTGATGGTGCTCTCCGTGCTGCAAGGATCTCTTGATGTTCCTCTTCTTGAAGCTTGCAGCTACTGTGAGACTCCAAAACACTTGTGGGAGACCCTCTCAAAGACGTTCAGAAACGTCTCCAACATCAGCCATGTGTTTGAGCTGAAGAGAGTCATTAACTCCATGAAGCAAGATGGAGGAGAGCTCACCAAACACATGGGAAAGTTTGGATCATTATGGTCTGAACTTGAAAGTCTAAGACCTAACACCACTGATCAAGCAGCTCTTATGGAAAGAATAGAACAAGATCAAGTGTTTGGGTTGTTGATGACATTGGATCCTTGCTACAAGGATGTCATCAAACACATCTTGAGA
>NC_027756.1:47532218-47532640 GCF_000695525.1 Brassica oleracea var. oleracea | reverse complement strand
TTGATGCATTTAAAAAATTTCAAAGCTATGTTACTAACCATTATCATGCCAAGATTAAGATTTTCTAGTCAGATAATGGTGGGGAATACATAGGCCACGCATTCAAAGATCACCTAGCTCAACATGGGATTCTACATCAGACTAGCTGTCCTTACACTCCACAACAGAATGGAGTTGCTGAAAGGAAGAACCGACACCTCATGGAAGTGGCCCGTTCAATGATGTTCCACAAGAGTGTCCCTAAGAGATTTTGGAGTGATGCTGTGATGACTGCTTGCTATCTAATCAACAGGATACCAGCCAGAATCCTAGAGGATCAGTCTTCATTTGAGGTACTCAACAAGAGTCGACCAGTTCTAGAACACTTGAAGACATTTGGGTGTGTGTTCTATGTACTGGTGCCAGGAGAGATGAGAAACAAG
>NC_027756.1:47531678-47532038 GCF_000695525.1 Brassica oleracea var. oleracea | reverse complement strand
TGCTAGTTTGAGAAACATACTAGAAGAACTCGGTATTGGCGTGTCCCAGGATCAGAGCAGGCGTGAAGAGCCTACTCAAGTGGCCGCTGAAGAACCAACCCACTTTGAACATGAGGGGGGAAGTGAATCTGAAGGGTTAAATGATCAAGGCTCAGAAGAAGCTGGAGGTCTAGAAGATCAAGGCTCAGATTCTCCTGTCCAAAGTGGAGATGAATCAGGAAGAGAAGTTCAGAATGAAGGTCAGGAAGCTGTTCAGGAACAAGTAGAAGTTCCTTTGAGAAGAAGCACACGGGTAAGGAGGGATGCTTCTGAGTGGGCAAACACAAGAAACTGGGTAAACACGAGAGTGTTATACAATGC
>NC_027756.1:47531085-47531609 GCF_000695525.1 Brassica oleracea var. oleracea | reverse complement strand
GATGAAAGCTATGTGCCAAGAAGCTATGAAGAAGCAATGCTGATTCAGGAGTGGAGAGATTCAGTCAATGATTAGGCTGATGCCATGATTAGAAATGATACATGGTATGAGAGTGAGTTGCCTAAGGGGAAGAGAGCTGTGTCATGCAAGTGGATCTTCACCATCAAGTACTTACCTAATAGGAAGATTGATAGGCGTAAGACAAGGCTGGTAGCAAGAGGTTTCACACAAACCTATGGAGAGGATTACATTGATACTTTTGCACCTGTTGCAAAGCTTCATACCATTAGGATTGTACTATCAGTTGCAACCAACCTTGGGTGGGATCTTTGGCAAATGGATGTGAAGAATGCTTTCCTCCAAGGAGAGCTAGAAGATGAAGTCTATATGCTACCACCTCCGGGTCTTGAAGGAATGGTGAAGCCAGGAAATGTTCTTAGACTGAAGAAAGCCATCTATGGATTGAAACAATCACCTAGAGCATGGTACAATAAGCTAAGTACAACACTGAATGGTAGAGGCTA
>NC_027756.1:47528634-47529630 GCF_000695525.1 Brassica oleracea var. oleracea | reverse complement strand
CCATCAGGTATTATTGTTTTGCTTGTGTATGTGGATGACATCATCATCATCATAAGTGACAAGAAGGGGATCAGTTTAACCAAGACATTTCTCAAGGCCGCATTTGACATCAAAGACCTGGGAGAACTGAAGTACTTCCTTGGCATTGAGATGTGCAGATCGGTCACAAGAAGAGTGAGTGTTGGATCCTACATCCTCACCTCAGGCCACGCGGGGTCAACAGGGATAGGGAATCAAATGCTCGTCTTTCTGCTGAAGCAAATGGTGCTGGTTCATCCGGAGCTAGCTCAGGCGCTAAGGTGGGTGAAAGTGAAGGTAGAGCCTTGGCGTCTCATCAACTGATTGAAAAGGGTATGGATCAGGAGGTGTTCAAGAGAGCTGACCTTGAAGCCTTCTTCAAAGCTCTTAAGGAGTCTGGTAACACCCTCGGAAACACCCTTGAATACTCATATGCTGCTCATACATTGCCTAGTAATACTGATAAATTACTAGACATTTTTAAAAGCGCTTACACTACTGCTAGTGAGCCTAGTAATACTGATAAGTTACTAGACATGTTTAAAAGCGCCTACACTACTGCTAGTGAGCCTAATATAACTAGTAAGATGTTAGGATTACTAGGAAACCTGATAAAACAAAATGAACCATCAAGGACAAAGATTACTAGAAACATGCATAAACCTTTGATCATTGATTCTGGTGCATCTCATCATATGATTAGTGATAATAACCTGATTAAAGACATAGAACCGGCTCATGGAGATAGAATTCCTATTAGAGGAATTGGTAAACTAAAACTGTTTGAGAAGGATTCAAAAGCATTTTTCATGTCTGAGTTTACTTTTAATCTTTTATCTGTCAAAAGATGCACCAGTGATTTTCAATGCAATGTTATCTTTAGTCCTGATGATGTTAAGTTTCAGGATATTAAAAGCAGTAAGTTGATTGGGCAAGGAGCAACCAAAGGAGACCTTTATATGCTTGAAGATCTTAGTC
>NC_027756.1:47526112-47528087 GCF_000695525.1 Brassica oleracea var. oleracea | reverse complement strand
TGTTGAGGAACAAGTAGAAGTTCCTTTGAGAAGAAGCACACGAGTAAGGAGGGATGCTTCTGAGTGGGCAAACACAAGAAACTAGGTAAACACGAGAGTGTTATACAATGCCCAGGCTGTGGAACATCTTTTCCAAGATGTGTGCTCCTTTGCTGAGTTTCCGGAAGAGCATTACTCCTCTATGGTAAGCTTATATGAACTATGTGCCAAGAAGCTATGAAGAAGCAATGATGATTCAAGAGTGGAGAGATTCAGTCAATGATGAGGCTGATGCCATGATTAGAAATGATACATGGTATTAGAGTGAGTTTCCTAAGGGGAAGAGAGCTGTGTCATGCAAGTGGATTTTCACCATCAAGTACTTACCTAATGGGAAGATTGATAGGCGTAAGACAAGGCTGGTAGCAAGAGGTTTCACACAAACCTATGGAGAGGATTACATTGATACTTTTCCACCTGTTGCAAAGCTTCATGCCATTAGGATTGTACTATCAGTTGCAACCAACCTTGGGTGGGATCTTTGGCAAATGAATGTGAAGAATGCTTTCCTCCAAGGAGAGCTAAAAGATGAAGTCTATATGCTACCACCTCCGGGTCTTGAAGGAATGGTGAAGCCAGGAATGTTCTTAGACTGAAGGAAGCCATCTATGGATTGAAACAATCACCTAAAGCATGGTACAATAAGTATGAGATTTGTAGAGTTCTCTTCTCTGGTTGTATGTGTGTGTATAAACTCCAATGGGGAAAGATGAGAGCTTGCTCTAGGTGATTTAGAAAGAGGGATTGATGAGAGTATTTATGAGAGAATAAGAGACTTAGGAACAGAGATTAAGAGACTGAGTGATTAGGAGAATAAGATATTAGAGATTAGGGTTTTAGATTCAAGAACAAGTTTATCATTCATGAAGTTGAGAGGGGAAATCCCCCTTACTCCCTTAAGGCTCCAAATTGCCACTTACATGCTTATTTATAAGCTCAATAGGTTTACACAATCTGAAACCTAAATCTAGTGGATAATATTAACTTGAGAGACTGGATGGTGTAGATGAGATGGTCTTCTTGTAATATCTGAAGTGTTGGGAGGATAAGGTTGGCACCCACTTTAATTTAAACCATAGCAAGCTGGCTCCTTGCTTGTGATTGGCTCTCCTTAGGCTCCTCCTAATCTGCGCATGCATCTGTCCAGGTTCATGGTCGTGGCTCCATTGTCTTTAAAGCAAGAGACAGCCTGTCCAAGACCAGAACAAGCCAATCACACACAAGGAAGCTCCCATTGGTGTTTGCCTCCACAAAGCATCTTCTTGATGCCATATTGATTCCTTATGCATAACGCCTTCCGGACATGCTCTGATCACACCCTATCTTTGCACTGTTGGTCTGATCACGCCCTAAGTTTGCACCAGCTTGATCACGCCCTAAGGTTGCACCAACTTCAAATGGTCGAGTTATGCACTTTTGGGATCGACCTGGTACGTATAGATCCGTACGGTCCGTACAACGTCCGTACCAAATCCGTACTACCTCGCCCTAACATTGCACACTCGCCCATTAGCTCCTCAACACTCTTCTAAGTCTCTCCTAAACTTTGCCCTTGCTTAGAACATCCACCAGATCACTCCTGGACGCCTTTGGACACTTCATAACTCTTGATAGGCAATCTCTAAAGCTCTTGCCCTATCTTTGCACAAGATTCATCTCAACTCAACACCTTTAGCTCCTCCATTCATTTCTTCAAGTTATCACTCCCCCTCAAGCTTGACTTTAGTTGATCCTAAGTCAAGCTTGGAACCTTGAAGAACTTCCTCATTAAAAACCTCACCAAGGAAAACTCTTCGGGACAAAACCTTGATGAGGAAAAAAGAGTAAAGCCTCCAAGGCCTAGGGATTGGCCAGTGAGCTCTTGTGCCTTAGAACCAGTGTGGTTTGACACAAGAGGCTCTGGATCACGGGCTAAACAGGAGCAGCAACACTTCAA
>NC_027756.1:47525309-47525912 GCF_000695525.1 Brassica oleracea var. oleracea | reverse complement strand
TCTTAGTAAGACTAGTATTCCTTATATATTACTAGATATGTTGCCGTCTAGTAAAACTAGTATTCCTAACGAATTCAAATGATGCTTAACAACTCTTCTTTAGTAAAACTAGTATTTCTGATAGATTACTAGATATGTTGACAATGATGAATTGAATTGAGTTAAGAGAAACTTCCTTTTTTTATTGAGTTAAGGGAAACTTCTCTTTTTCTTTGGTGAGGAGTGACTGGACCGGCCTGAGTCTTCCCTTTTCTCGTGGCTTCTTGCCATCTCCATCAGGTAAGACATGCCTAGCTCCTTTTGCTTTGGTGAGGAGTGGCTGCTCTTCACACACCACTTGAACCCCTCACTTGCTGAGCTTATCAGCTCCTTCTCTTATCATACAAGCTCACCAACACTCCCCCTCAAGCTTGAAACCGAGTATAGGGAAGATCCAAGCTTGAAGGTGAGCGCATACTAAGCTCCATGATCACTCTTGTGGGAACACCTCCATCTTCTTCAGACTTGATGCTTACAGCCCCACTTAACCACCATTGCACTGAGGAGATACCTCAGCTCACTCTCCACGCATTGCACTGAGGAGATACCTCAGCTCACTCTCCA
>NC_027756.1:47524094-47524481 GCF_000695525.1 Brassica oleracea var. oleracea | reverse complement strand
TGATTCCCAATCTCACAAGCATTGCAACAGATTAAAACAAGTCATTTCAAGCTCTATCTTTGCAAGCAATCTCTCTAAGCACAAGCACTTTCTTTTCAGATTTATGCAAGCTACTTAGGCATTTTTAAAGCTTCTTTACTCAGTATTTAGACATGAATCTAATGCTTCAATTTCAATTCGGTTTCAATCCATGTATGCAAGCAGATTCAATCAATCACAACAAGCATCATTATGAACCGGAGCTAAGCATATTAACATATCTAGTAATCCTAGTAATACTTATAAGTTACTAGACATTTTTAAATGCGCTTACTGCTGCTAGTAAGCCTAGTATAACTAGTAAGATTTTCGGATTACTAGGAAGCCAAGCTCTTTAAGTATTCTGGA
>NC_027756.1:47493017-47523923 GCF_000695525.1 Brassica oleracea var. oleracea | reverse complement strand
GCCATGACTTTTGTTGGATCTGAGAGTCTGGATCATCACCCACCTCCTTCTCCTTCAGTTCATGGCCACCATCTTGTACCATCAACTCAAAAGACCCCTCTTTTCTTCAGAAAATCTAGGCGCCAAACTCTTGACACCATACTTTTGTAGCCGGATGTGAAACTTCTCTTGGACAAGGAGCTTTGGAGTCAGGTTAGTTAGGCCTCTCCATACACCTTTGCCTCCAAGGATAATCTCCATCGGAGCAGGTAGAGAACAGGATGAGGAACCAAGGGAAATCGCCAAGCTTCAGCCTTCTTCTTCACAAGGGATTGAACCGGATGGGAAAGCCTCAATGGTTTGGTTTTGAGCTGAAGCGTGAGCTGTGGACTTGCGGAAGCTTCAGCTCAGGTTCTGATGAACCTGGCTCTGATACCATATTGTATGTGTGTGTGTGTATAAACTCCAATGGAGAAAGATGAGAGCTTGCTCTATGTGATTTAGAAAGAGAGATTGATGAGAGTGTTTATGAGAGAATAAGTGACTTAGGAACAGAGATTAAGAGACTGAGAGATTAGGAGAATAAGAGATTAGAGATTAAGGTTTTAGATTCAAGAACAAGTTTATCATTCATGAAGTGGAGAGGGGAAATCCCCCTTACTCCCTTAAGGCTCCAAATCGCCACTTACATGCTTATTTATAAGCTTAATAGGTTTACACAATCTGAAACCTAAATCTAGTGGATAATATTAACTTGAGAGAATGGATGGTGTAGATGAGATGGTCTTCTTGTAATATCTGAAGTGTTGGGAGGATATCACTTTAATTCAAACCAAGGCAAGCTGGCTCCTTGCTTGTGATTGGCTCTCCTTAGGCTCCTCCTAATCTGCCCATGCATCTGTCCAGGTTCATGGTCGTGGTTCCATTGTCTTTACAGCAAGAGACAGTCTGTACAAGACCAGAACAAGCCAATCACACACAAGGAAGCTCCCATTGGTTGTTTGCCTCCACAAAGCATCTTCTTGATGCCATATTGATTCCTTATGCATAATGCCTTCCGGACATGCTCTGATCACACCCTATCTTTGCACAGTTGGTCTGATCACACCCTAAGTTTGCACCAACTTCAAATGGTCGAGTTATGCACTTTTGGGATTGACCTGGTACGTACGGATCCGTATGGTCCGTACAACGTCCGTACCAAATCCGTACTACCTCGCCCTAACATTGCACACTCACCCATTTGCTCCTCAACACTCTTCTAAGTCTCTTCTAGACTTTGCCCTTGCTTAGAACATCCATAAGATCACTTCTGGACGCCTTTGGACACTTCATAACTCTTGATAGGTAATCTCTAAAGCTCTTGCCCTATCTTTGCACAAGATCCATCTCAACTCAACACTTTTAGCTCCTCCATTCCTTTCTTCAAGTTAACAATAAGCTAAGCACAACACAAAATGGTAGAGGTTTCAGGAAGTCCGAGCTTGATCACACTCTCTTTACTCTCAATACTCCATCAGGTATCATTGTTTTGCTTGTGTATGTGGATGACATCATCATAACAGGCAGTGATAAGGAAGGAATCCGAGCCACCAAGGAGTTTCTGAAATCAGTATTTGATATAAAGGATTTGGGAGAGATGAAGTATTTTCTTGGGATTGAGCTGTGCAGATCCAAGGAAAGGTTGTGTATCTCTCAAATGAAGTATGCATTGGACCTCTTGAAGGATGCTGGTGCGTATGAAGGAAGAACAGCCAAGATGCCCATGGAGGATGGGTACAAGGTTCCACGTGAGGGGGAGATTGAAGACAGCAAGTTGTTCCATGATCCAAAGCTGTATAGGAAGCTTGTGGGGAAGCTGATATACTTGACCATCACTAGGCAAGACATTTTTTTTGCTGTGAATCAAGTGAGCCAGCATATGCAAGCCCCAAAAGAGCATCACTGGCGCATGGTGGAGAGGGTTCTCATGTACCTGAATGGAACTCAAGGGCTTGGAATATGGATGGGCTGCAATAAAAGCACTGAAATTGTGGGTTATTGTGATGCTGATTGGGCTGGTGATAGAGCAGACAGAAGGTCTACAACAGGCTACTGCACTTTCATTGGAGGAAACATGGTTACTTGGAAGAATAAGAAGTAGAATTTTGTATCATGCTCTAGTGCTGAAGCTGAGTATAAACCTATGCTAAAGCTTACCAACGAGTTGGTATGGATCAAAGAGATTCTTAGGCACTTGGAGATTGAGCAAGCAACACCAATGACTATGCATTGTGACAATCAGGCGGCTATTCACATTGCTACAAACTCAGTGTTTCATGAGAGGACGAAGCACATTGAAGGCAGATGATAGTCTTGGGAGTGATCTTGCCATGTTATACAAGAAGTGAAGATCAGTTGGCAGATGTGTTCACCAAGGCAGCAAGACAAAAGACTATGGAGTCCAAGAAGCTCATTGGATGGTTTGAATTAAAGCAAACCTTATCTCTTGTAATAGTGCTACTTTATGAAACCCTCATCCTATTGTTGTCTCCTCATATATATTTTAAACTCTGATCAGATTAATAATTAAGAAGTATGGGAGTATCTCTCTAGACTCTCTCTCTTGTTCATGATGATTCTTAAATACTCTTAAACATGATTACTACCTAATCTCTCTACAAATCTCCCATTAACCTTTTCTAATCTACCTTTAATCTCTCAATACCTACTCTATTCTCTAAAATCATACTATGGGTTGAGAAACAGGAAAGGAAGGAGATGAATAAGATGAAGAAACACTGTGACATGCTTCAGTTTATTTGTGATGCTGACCACATGATTCCATCTTCGTGCCCATCTGAGGGACGAATCGTCGACGAGGTTTCTACTAATCCAACAGATAAGGATTTTCTACCAGACCGAAGGTACTTCACTTGCAACGCGTACAAGGTAATTTACATTTTCTCTACTTGCTAACTTACTGCAATATGTCAAACTGAGTGCAACTATGTGAAACTTGCAGAATGATGGGCTCCACTTTCGTCAACCATGGGTTCTCGGAGTTCAGGAAGAGGTTCGCTCCTTAAGGCAGGAGGTGGACGAAATGGCTGCAGAGATTGCTCAGCTTAAGGAGCTTCTTACCCATAAATGAGAAGCCGTATGTTGTTTGGATGTGTGTCTTTTGTTTCTGCATTAAGCCTTATGTTGTTTGGATGTTTGTCTTTTGTTTCTGCAATAAGCCTTATGTTGTTTTGTTTGGATGTGATGTTGTATTAAGAGTTGCGGAATTGTGTTAAGACTTCTAGAATTAATGTGATGTTGTGTTAAGACTAATTAATGTGATGTTGTGTTAAGATTACTGGCTTTCCGTACTAATACCACAGTTTTCCGTAGTAATACCATAGTTTTCCATAGTAATACCATATGGAAATGTTTCAAAACGATCCAATACACTTAAACATATCATACATAGCTACCAAAACACTTAAAACATATCATATCATACATAGGTTCTGGAACAAAACACGTAAAACATAATATATCATACATAGTTTTTGGAACAAAACACTTAAACTTAAAGTAGATTCCAAGTTTTACGCAGTTTTCTGAAGCATACAACACAATAAAGTAGTTAAACGCATTACTCCAAATTCATCCAAGTTTTAAGTAGTTTTAACTCTTTTTCTTCCCTTCCTCGTGATACGATCCGGAGGTATGATCTTCACCTCCTTGATCTGATCCGGTACCTTCCAATAAGACATGTCAGGCACAACATAAAGTGTCATGTCATACGCCAAAGCCCACAGTTTCGTCCAGTAGTATTTTGAGCACAGCTCATGGATATTAAGGCGGCTGCCATCAACGTTTGTAGTGAAATAGATGTAAGCTGTCAGTCCGTGCAGACACGGAAACTTTTCATAATCCCACACCTTGCAAGTACAAGATTTTCCAACCAAGCTCGCCCAAAACACCTTTTCTGCAATGTCAGTGATCTCGTACTTAAGCTCATAACTATTAAGCTCCCGTACAGATAGCTGTTGTGCAACATCCCATAGATCGTGCAAGTAGTTCTCAACCACATGCACCAGTCTTGTATCGATTAATCTACAAACAACATCCTTCCGTTGAGTGAACCAATCAGAGAATTTCCTGACGATACAATCCAACATTGGTATTAAGGCCCACCTCGTTGCCTCTTTAAACACGCTCTTCATTGATTCCACATTGTTGCTTGTATCGAAGTTGTACCTGTCACGTGGGAAAAAAGCCCTTGCCCATTTGTCCTTTTCAGTATGTTCCACCACATACTTGTACACAGCAGGCTATCTTTTCTTAAATGAGTCGTAAGCAGAGTTGAAGTCACCCACCGTGTAATATCTTCCCAAATCCATAAATCTATGTCCGACTATATTCTTGTTGACGTAACAAGCATGCCAGTTCACTTTTTCCTTCAAATGCCATAAACAATTCCCATGGTGAGCCTGTGGAAACACGTTTCCTATAGCGAAGATCAAACTCTGATTTCTTTCACTCATGAAAACCAGTTCAGAAGAGTCTGGTATAACACTTTTAAGCATCTCGAAAAACCAAGTCCAACTAGCAAGATTCTCACCATCTAGTACTGCAAACGCAAGTGGATAACTATGACCATTAGGATCTTGAGCTTTCGCAAAAACTAGAACACCACCATATCTGTTCTTCAGCCATGTCGCATCCACAGCTATCACTTTCCTCGTAAATGCAAACCCTTCAATGCAAGCTCCCAAAGCTATGAAGAGGTACTTGAATTTACTTGCATCATCCAATTTCACACAGGTTTTTGTTTCTGGATTCACTTGCTCTAACATGTACAAATAGCTATACATCATCTTGTAGCTCTCTTCCGGACTACCGGGTATATCACTGACGTGATTGCTCATTGTATCCTGCCAAAAAAAGAACAAACACAAGAAACTGACAATAATTATCCAAAGTTATCAACAATTCTATCTGTTGTTCCGAATTATACAGCTATACTACAATTATCATGAACAAGATCGATCTAGGTCAAATGAGAAGCTGCATGTACATTCTCATTCCACCATTGGAATGCATTATATACCAATGCATTTCAATTGCAAATCCACTAAAACCTACTTCCAAAAGAAAGCTCAAGACGGAGACCACAACTTACGGATACGAAATGTTAGACGTCAGGTGATTGGTCTACGCAGACAACGGTGGCGGCGGTAGAGAAGCTGCGGGAGAGAGGAGTGGAGGTGGAGCTGAGCTGCGGGAGAGCCGAAGGAGGAGGAATCGTCTTAGCCTCTTGTTTTAGTTTCGCGAGAGAGATGAGAGAAGTGAGGCTCGTGAGAGGATGAGCGATTAGAGGAGGGAGGGAGCAGCGATTAGAAATCGCATTTGATTTTAGGGTTTGGTTGGTTTATTTCGGTTTATTCACTTAGATCCGACGGGTTATTAAATGGGTGGGTTTGACCCTGGTTTTCTTTGTAATTATCGACACTTACCCTAGCTTTATCGTATTTCATTTATTTTTAAATCATTTAAAAATAAATGTTAACTGAAATAGAGGTTATAACGAGGACATCCTGGCTTAAAAAAAATGAACGAGGGGCGCTACAAACGATTTCTCTTGGTCCTCATCTATCCCAATGTCAGGGAGAAGCCACTTGATTATCCCCTTGAGGATGAGTCCTTTCTTTCCTTCGCATGTACTTCATTCATCACTGTCTCAACAACTTCCAATCAACCGCACTTCTCTAATAATGGTCGGCCTAGTTTGTGCCGGAGGTCATGTTCTCGGATGCAGCTAGCTGTCCGTGAAGGTGCACTTAAGAGGTCCTTGCAAGCTGTTCTTGGCAAGCCTTATCCTTTAAAATTGTTCAGCGAGCAAAGCTAATATCTACCGGACTCAGTTCTCGTTATAACTGCATATTCGATTTTGCGGCAAACGAGTGTTCTAACTTCGTTGTTTCTTCTGCTTATTAGTTGTTGTATTTTGTAGTCTGTTCCTATGTAGCTTGACGTGCCTCTAACCTTAGTTTTCATTTATGTTGTTATGTGTGTTTTTATGTATTTCTGTCAAAAAATTAAAAATTTGTAATGAATTTTAACATTTTTACCATAAAAAAATAAAATATAGTAAAACTAAAAACATAGTTCCCTTACAAATAAATAAAATAATGTTTATTTATTAAGTGAGTAAATTAGAGAGAGATGCATCAGCCTCTCAAAACTTAGAAAAACCGGTCTTTTTCAATTTTCTCCCGCACAAATCTAAAAGCTAAGGTAGGTCGATGGCTTTTCTAACACTAACACATGTTTACATTTCATCAGATGCATATACATCAATATAAAGCAGCAACTCATATACTTGTAAGTTCATCCCACAGGCGTACCATGTCTTATGTAAATCGAGCAAAACTAGATAAAAAATTACGTCCCTTGCCGCTATACTCACACCGCACCATTTATGATGTTAATCAGCACATACAGTTTTACAGGTTTAGACATACTGAATTTGAGTATAGCTAGGTAGAGACCGAGGATATTTTCTTATGCTCAAAACTAGTTAATTCGATTCAGGTTACAACAATTACGGTCACCCAGCTTCCTCAAGAAACAACCTCATCGAGATCTAAACCAGTCGAATCAATATGTAAATCCTACCAAAATCCAGAACAGAAACAAAAAAACTTACAGGACTAAAAAAACCGACAGAGTACATTGGTTTATAAATCACATTTTTTTATTAAAAAGTAAGGAGAATGGATCAGAACATTGGCTTGATTTCCTCTGATGAGAGGAAATAATAATCGCTTAGAATAATCAGATTCGATCATTTGGGGAAATTGTCATCACCTCCATATCTCCTTTAACAATAGCGGACCAATACCATATGTTTTTGATTTATCTAGCACATCCTAGAAATTTTTCAGCTCAACATAAGCTCCAACAAGTCTACGACGATAAATATCACATATTAGTAAAAAACAAAACTATAAAAAAATTAATGAGAATGGATCAGAACATTGGCTTGATTTCCTCTGATGAGAGGAAATAATAATCGCTTAGTATAATCAGATTCGATCATTTGGGGATATTGTCATCACCTCCATATCTCCATTAGTATAAAATAAATAAAAATTTATGAAACAAAAACAAATAAATCAACTGTATGTAAAAAACAAAGGAGAAGGATCAGAAAATAGGCTTGACTTCCTCTGATGGGAGGAAATATAAATCGCTCAGTATAATCAGATTCGATCATCTGGGGAAATTGTCATCACCTCCAATTCTCCATGTTTAAAATTGTATATTAAGATCTAAGGAAACCAACTTAAGAATACTAACAAACAAATCAATAAATCTAATGTAATTCAAATAAAAATAAAAAGGAGAAGGATCAGACTAATTGGCTTGACTTTCCTCTGATGAGAGGAAAATTCTATTCGCTCAGTATAATCAGTTTCGATCATCTGGGGAAATTGTCATCACCTCCTTATTCTCCATTTTTACTCTTTCATCAACAAACCTAACAAAAAAAAAAATCTACTTTCAGACAAGACATTCCAGATCTTAGGCTGTCTACTAGATAAAATAAGTTTCAGACAAGATTTTCCCTAGACTGCGAACTCGTGATGATTGATAATACACAGAGGTATTTACATTTAATATCAAAACGAATAGAAGAAATAGGAACCTACTATTGCGTCAACTCATACACAACGAACATGAACAAGAACGGTGGTAATCAGTTAAAGTGACGCGAGCAAGAAACACTAAAAAACTAGAGATCAGAGAAGCAGATCTAAGCAAGGTTCAAGGGTATGAGAAGTCGACGGCTGGTTTTTGTGAGAGCTTGAGGTTTTAGTCAAAGGTTATTTATACTGCCAATGAGATCTGGCTGATGCCGTAAAACCCTAACGCGCGTGTTGTTTACGTGACTCGTACTTTAAGTAAATTTCTCTTTGGTCCTCATACTTTGTAAAGTTTTACGGACAGAGGCAAATAACTTTTAATTTTTTTATTTTCTTTCAGACCTTTCTTTTTCTGTTTTTTAGTTGCTTTCTTTTTATGTTTTTACTTTTTATAAGTTTTTTTTGAATTTGGAAAACAAAGTATACATATACAGCTAGATTATGAGAATTCCACAAACAAAATAATGGATTATGCATGATAGTTTTTCTCTCCCCCAATAATATTTTACTTATGACAATGAAAATCAATCAACATTTCAATATATAGTACAGTCTCTTCTTTTTAGATAGTATTTGATAAACAAAATTAATAAAATCAGAAAATAATTGTAAGACACTTGTAATAATGTTTTGCAGCTAAACCAATCTGATTCAATTTCATCTTGGCAACATTTTCAGCCTTCTGGAACCAGGAATCCTTGCCTTCTTCTTCCGTAAACAGTCTTCTCTCTTCATTTCCTCCGACAAGATTAATGTGAACTTTCAAAATCTGCGACGGTACGACTCGATGATATAAAACTTGAGTTGTTTGACGTGTGCAAATGAGCATTTTATGGTCTACTCTAGTCTCTTCTTCGATCATTCTGGATCCTGAAGAGTTTAGAGTTATGTTTGACTTGTCAGTGTCTTCTACTCGGTCCTCAAACGAGAAAAACTCATCAATCTCTATGTTGTTGAGTGTACTGGTCCCAGATCTGCCTGTAATAGTAAAATAAATATAGAATTACTCACACATTTATACATGGTCTCGTTTCTGTACTTAGAGTTCTTATATCATACCCACCAAAATATTCAATATCTTGATCATTCTCCTCAAAGCTTGGCAAAACCTCTACGTCTTCTGCGAAACTCTGCTAGGAATACATATATTAAAGCGGACGTCCATGCTAAGGTTTAGACTTTAGAGCATATAATATAAATGACTAATTTACATTACTGGCTATGAGATATGATGTTAATTACCTGATTTAAAGATCCGTTAGACATGTTCATCCATGTCGAGTGTCCAGCACTGTGCAATTGTTCTTCGAGATTTCCAATGTGTATTAAATGATCATCAACGTTGCTGTTATATAGCTGGTTGCGGTTACTTGCAGCGAAAGCAAAGTCATCGAAACCACATTGACCGCTGTTTTGATTCATTCCATTGGAGAAAATGCTGGTCTGAACCGGCGTGTTTTCTACTTGCAAAGGTGGCAATGACATTTGATGTTGCAACATTCCACATTCAGTTTCTGTATACACCTATATACACAACATGTTAAGATAAGGAGTTGATCATTCCATATTAGCTTTAGAATTATACTATTACCTAAGGTTACCTTAGATTGATTGAGGTATGGTCCATAAGGAGATTCGTAATTTGAAAAGCTTGGAGTCATGTTTTGTGACAAGTATTGCGACCGGTCATCATGGTCACCAAATGCGTTTCCAAATATCGGTTGGGTATCGGTAACGTTATTGTAAGGTAGAACTTGATGTGTATTTGAACTTATTTCAAGGTCCGAACCAACGTCAAAACTTGAGCTACGACTTATATTCGAACTCGTGTTGGCGTAAGGCTGATGCTGCTGCTGATGTTGATCTCTTGGTTTCCCTTCAATTATTATCTTCTTGAAAACGCGGCAAAGCGCATATGCATCCTGAAATTATTAACAGCATCAACTAAAGTTTAGTTTCAGACGGTTTTGTCTAATAGGTAGTAATAAAGTACAAATATATTTTATATATTTAAAAACAAAAAAAGGTACAAATATATACTTTAAGAGCAAGTTAACTGATTGGTTGGGTTAGCTAGTCAACCTGCATGCCGAACGCAGTAGGTTCGCATTCGGTTTCATCGAGGCGATATTCATGCATGACCCAACCAGTTCTAATGCCGTGCGGGGCACGTCCACGGTAATAAACTAGGGTTTTCTTGGTTCCTATGGCTCGATCTCTCAGACTCACCCGCCGGTCTTTGCCGGTGGCTTTCCAGTAACCGCCTTTTGTTGCTCGGTTTGTTCTTGAACCATTGGGGTACTTTCTGTCCCGTGGACTGAAGAAGTACCATTCCTGGTCTTTGCTCGGAAGCAACGACTTCCCTGCCAATTTTTATCGGTGATTAGTTTCTGACGACAACAATGATTATATATGTTATACAAGTTTGGATAATCCATCTGAAATTAAAGATTTACAGTTTCCAAAGATACAGACCCTAAAGTACACACACAAATAAAGGCAAACTCATAAAAGGCTTGGTGGTCCATGAGAGTTTCTTTTTTGACCAAAAGGAGTCCAACAATTCGGTTGCTTCTGGTCTAGTCTATACTACTGTAATACTAAGACTATATATATAATATATTAATTGCTAACATTTATTTGTTTGCATCTAAGCTTAGTATATTTTTAGATAAGCCAAACCGGCAGATTCAATCCAAACTGATCTTAAAATGATAAAATTAAAATCAATGATGTCATCTGTAGTTTTGTTATTTTAACAACCCCTGGGATAAGTTTAACGATTCCAAGCAACAGCAGCAAACGAGCACTCAAAGAAAAGCTAAGATGGGAGTGAGATTCAATAGCATTTGAACATAAAACACAACCTGGAGGAAGAGAAAGTCCCCAGGAGATCAGTCTGTCTCGAGTTGGGAGTCTACCAAGAATGGCAGTCCAAGTGGTAAAGGAACACCGGGGAAACGAGATGTAAATAGATTATAGATGTATATGCTTTGATCAAGGTTAACGTATATATTATGGGTTTTCTTGTCATCGTGATATTCTTATTCTTTTCTTCACTCTATGTCACAAATCTACGTTAAACCCTATTAAGCTCTTAAGCTAGTCAGCTAGAAAAGGATCTTGTACCAAATCATATACTGATAGATTGATTTGTGATTAGTCACTAATGTTCTAATAATTTATTACCTGGCAAGTCCCATGGTTCGCACTTGTAGAGGTCTACTTCAGGGATAATTTCCAGCTCTATCTCTCGACCGTTGATCTTTCTTTTGAGATAGTATGTGATTAGTTCCTCGTCCGTTGGATGGAACCTAAAACCAGGAGGCAACGAGACCGGAGCCATGTATAAACTCTTCGACGATATTGAAACCTGGATTCAATATCGGTTTATGTAGTGTGCGACAAGACTTAACGAACGGTCTTGTTAGGGAACAAATGACCGATCGTATTATACGTATATAGGAAAGGTATAACTGAGTAAGAGATACTAGAGAGGTGGAGAGAAATAATACGAAAGACTCAAGAGAAAGAAGAAAGAGAGAGAAGACAAATGTTTTGTGTTATGAGGGCTTGAACGGTGTAGGTTTATAAATAAAGAGGAGAAAGACAGATTTTCTTATAAAATGGCTGAAAACTAAATAATCAAAGGGAGAGGATGTCACCTTTGGAATGAAATAACAATATAAAATTATAAAGAAAATACCCAATTGGTCCCATCTTTTTCTTGATCTCTTTTTGTTTTCTCTTACACAGATTCTGATTCTCACCATCGTTATCTTCAAGTTTGATAGATAGGTTTAAATATTACTAAGAAAGCTTTTGTTATTTATTCACAGTAGACCGGTCCATACATTACACAAGGAAATTAAACTGCGAATGAAAATTTAAATAAATGATTCATTCATTATAATTTTTGTGGATTTTGAACATATTTTCCATGCTACGTGGTTCTGGGATACTTGTTAACTTTCAAATACATGGTTTCTGTATAAAACTATGAAAAAACATATGTCACAATTAAAATCGGCATAATGCAAAAATGTATTTCTTCATCTAAGAGGTCTCCTAAAGTATTCCATCCTTCCCCAAGTGTTGTCGGTTTGGAATGTTCCACGTGGCAGGACATCATTGGGTGCATGGGGAAACGAATATTGGGTTAACCAATAGAAACTGGTTTCAGATCTTTATGTTTTGCGGCGCTTCTAACTGAAATAAACTGCCTCATTTGTAATATCCCACTTGCGAATCCTTTAGTCACTTCGTGATTGCCGCTGATCAATATACAATCCCAATCTCAGCTATTCTTTTAATTACCGATCCCGAACCGAATCCTTAGCTAATCCCAGAGTAGAGCAACATCTCTTGTGAACTAGTTTTAAAAAATCATGTATTAGTTAGTTCAGTTTATGTTCGTTTCGTACTTCGCAGAGAACATGTTGCACTACTTGTCCATTCACAGGTGACATAAGCATGTATGTATACAAACACATCGCAATTGATAGCTTTTTAAAACGTGAAATTTGTAGATAACTTAGCTCTGATTTTACATCATCTATCGGTTGAAGTATGATCATTAATTATAGAGTAATTATATTGGTTATTAGTGTCTAGTTATAAGGTCATTCTCGAGAAATTAAATCTCTCGTGACTACAAAATAAATCAAGTTTGGCATATTCTCATTGCCCCGTCATCAGATCATCGGTCATACGATAAATTTTTTTCTCATTCACTCATTTGCTACTTGCAAGTTACAACGCCTTCCTCATCATTTTCCACTAATTCTTTATTTTTCAAATTTTTATTGTTACTCCCTGATAGATGCACCTATGCGATATCATAAGTTATTTTTCCTATTTCTAGTTTTGAAAACTTCACATGTCCTTTACTGTCCACACTACTATGACATTATGAACCACACCAAATGATAACGAGACGCAAACTCGTTCGTTCATGAGCATGTAACATCTAAACCAGAATGAAACACATGATACTGATATATACAAACGCAGTGAATATTTTACACATCATATATAAAATTTGAAAGGTAAAGAGAATAACAAGTTGGGGGCTCCACATGGTAGATCATGTGGGTCCAGCTTGTGATCATGTGAAGAAATCCCTTGAGGCATTGATGGGCCAACCCCAGCATCGCTTATCAGCTTTTCTCATCATCATAATCAACTTTTATGTCATTCTTCAGATTCCTTATTCTAGATCTATATCCAATTAAACATTTATATATACACATATATTAACATTAGCATACAAGTTTAACATACACACATATAATAACAAATTGTTCATACCCTTCTTTACACTTTTCCCTCACATGAATCCATCTTTTTGTTCTTTACTTATTCATTTTTGGATTTTACTTATTCAATTACAGATATTTTTTAATAGTACTCGTATAGTATATAATAAGCATTAATGTATATTAAATTCCCAAGTTGAGATCATGAATTATTTACAATAGTTATTATCAAAAAAGAAATTCATTTGGAAGCAAACAGAAATTATGCATAACAAAAGAATTATCATTACACTGATACGCGTATATTAGACAGACTATTAGTAGAATACTTGAATAAGAAATGTATTTTGAACAAAAAAAAAAGATACCAAACAAAGTGTAAATTTTACATAAAACTCTGAAGTCTCTGATGAGAAAAAGCGACACAATCCTGGTCAAAATTTGGCTGGGCCGGTTCGCTACTTTTGACTTTAGAGCAGTTTTTATCGGGTTTTTGTCTGGGCTAATAACCAGTTAACCACCTGCTTTTTAAACTGCAAACCAAACCGGAAAGACATTCGCATAACGGTTCAACCGGGTTCACCTTGAAACGACGCCGTCTTCACAATACAAAAACCTCGCAAAACCTCCTTCACTCCCGTCTCTTCCAGAACACTAACCACAACCATGGCCGACGGCGAAATTCGAATCCTACGCGGTTACGAGCTCCGTCTCCTCCGATGCACCGTGTCTCTACCACCGTCAGATTCTCCTCCCGAGTCCCAGTTGCTGGATGAATCCCAATCCGAAACACATCCACACGACGCTCTTATAAAGTCTCTCTTGTCCTTGATCGAAGCTGGAGACTACCTCGGAGCTCTGACCTCGGACGCTGCTAGGGTAATACTCGGCAACGCCGAGCTGGAACTAGTTGACTCGGTTGAATCGGCGGAACGAGTTTACTCCGAGGTTCTCGACAAGGTCGAGTCCTTCGTGGTGAACGATTCGTCGGATGAAATCGATAAGGCTCGCCGTGCTGTTGTGGTGATGTGCTTAGCAATCTCATCTGCGTTTTGGTTCACTCGCTGTAATTTGACAGGGTACGATGCCGAGTTCAGTTGTAGAAAAATTGGATTTTTTTTTTTTCACTAAATGTTCTAAAAATTGATTTTTTTTAAAAATAATTTCGGTTATTACAAAACTCCAACGAGCTGTTTGGTTCTGTTTTTTTCAACTGTTAGGCCGACAGATGGATCAGTGAAATGTTCGTTGCCGTTTAAAGTATCAGAAAGTAAGGAGTTAGTTGAATGGGAGAACTGGGCGAAGATTCAGCTCATGTCTGCAGGCTCTGACTTGCTCGGGAAGTTTTCTAATCTCCAGGTACTGTGTTTCGTTTCATTTGCTTGTACTTATAAATTGTGTCTTTGTTTGAGTTTATGAAGGAATAAGAATAAGTGCCATTTGATGTTTGTATGACTATGAAGTTATTATGTTTCCTGCTACTTGATATGTATAATTACACCAGCAATGCTCGTCTTGTAAGATATCCAACTTGTTCTCCATTTTCGGTGATGAGTTTATCATAGGCATTAGAGAATTCAACTTTTGTTTGTCAGTAACCAAATAAAGTATGTGTGCATATATAACCACATAAGTTTTGTTACACTTCTACTAAAAAAAATTTAATGATTTTTTTAGGAGCTCTTTTAAGTAGTTCTGATCTTTGTTTTGTAGTGAACTCTACCTAACCGAATCATACTTTTTTTTCCTGCAGCACTTAGTTTTTGCTAGAATGCTTCTGTTGAAGTTGAAAGATTTGCTGTTCGAGACAACTGCAACCCAAACATTTGAACTAAGGAGTGTTTCATGGTGGCTTGTCAGAGTTCTACTTATTCATCAGAGAGTTCTACACGAGCGATCTTCATCTTTGTTTGAGATGTTGCAAGTCTATATGGCTGAAGCTCTTGACCATTTTGGAGCCTTGGAAAAAGTTGAAAGCTATTGGTCTTCTACCTTGTTGCTACATGGGGAAGTTTCATCCATAACCTCAACCATACATCTGGAAGCATGTGTGCTTCAGTATATTTATGGACGGATTGATCCCTGTCGGTAAGTTATCGTTGAGACACCATCGTCTTTACCTACTTCGTACATGTTTATAGCTTCTTATAAGTGTTTGTGACATATATATATATATATATATATAGCTACAAAATTGAGTTTGTAATTTGGCGTTGCTGATCTAATTACAATACTTTGTGATCTTTTATCTACTATACTGCTATAGTATATTGGTCTTGAGTTGGAGTACAATTTTTCAGGTTACAGCTTGAATCTGCTAAAGCAGCATCAAAGCTCGAGTTCTCTGTTAGTGGGGCTTTTGGATTTCGTACTATTCACCAAGTAAGCTATAATATATATATATATATTTGTTATATTTATTCGTGTTTTGAAATATCTCTGATCTTGTTATAGGTAGACCCAAAGGCACAAATGGTATTGATAGCCAAAACTAGTTCATCCAATGGGGACGTGATGTTGGCCTCTAGTAAAGCTGATGTTGGACCTTATGAGGCTTGGGGAGTTGAAGCACCTGAAGTATACATGACTCCCAAACTAGTGAACGATGAGAGTGAAGCTGGCAAAGAGTCTGCGACCTTAAAACCAGTCGAACAGGCAATGGTTTTGGCTCAGTGCCTTTTAATTGAACGGGGTAGTCGGCACAATGAGATGCAAAGTAAGTAATATTGTATTTGGAACATTTAATGTTAGTGTTCCGTAGAGAGCTTTGATGCAATGATGGAAATAATGATAGTAACAACTCTGCGTAGTAACTTAAGCTACCAGACATTAGTTGTGACTGCAATTCAAAATGCCTGAGGAGTCTCCTTACGGTGTTGCCAAATTACTATAGAGACCGTTAAGGAGATGTCTGCTCTTACTTCTGTTTCACTTGAACTGAACTATGGCCGTTAGTTTTATTTATGTATTTAATACCTTCTTCTGCAGGATGGGATATGGCTCCATATATTGAGGCGATTGATTCTCAAAAGTCATCATATTTTGTTGTAAGCTACAATCTTTTTCAGTTATTTGATCGTCTACAAGTGAATAGTTATACAATAGTTATTGGCTTTTCATTTCGTCATAACCTATGCAAGTGAAACAAACTGACTGACTTTTGTTTCTTCGGACATGGTATTAGCTACGGCGTTTCTGTGACTTACTACGTGTCCGGTGGGAATCAACTCGGGGTCGTACAAAGGGACGCGCCCTGGAGATGATGGGTAAACTGGTATGTATGAACTGTGTACATGATCATAATCAAATTAGTTTTTTCTTCCCTCTTTTGCATTGGACTTCTCCCGTGCTGAAACACTCATTTGTTAGCGTCATTTCAATCTGTCCATTATTAGGTTGAAGCTATCAACAAGAGTGATCCTGGAGCATCACAAAGAATCCCTTTATGCTACGCAGTCCATCTCCCAACCATTCCTGCTTTAAGAAAGTAAGTTAAATTTTTATGTGCGTGTTCAAATATCCATTTTGGATTTCCTTCTGTGTCTTATGCATTGTGCCGTTTTGATTCTAACAACAGGGAATACGGTGAGCTACTGGTTAGTTGCGGTTTGGTTGGGGAAGCAATCACAATATTTGAGAGCCTGGAGTTGTGGGACAATCTAATTAACTGCTACTGGTAAACTAAAAGTTTGAATCTTCATTTTTCCCATCCTTTCATTACTTGTTCGTTTTGTTCTCGAATCTTATTACATGATGTGAAATTTTAGCCTTCTGGGAAAGAAATCAGCGGCTGTAGATCTCATCAATGCGCAGCTTTCTGAACGGCCAAATGACCCAAGATTATGGTATTTAAATCTTTTATAGTGCCTATTTTGTTCTCTTCCAGTTGGTTGTATATCTTATTAAATGGCTGTGAAGTGCCGTAATCATGTGATGCTTGATATTGCTTTCAGGTGTTCACTTGGTGATGTTACGATTGATGACTCATGTTATGAAAAAGCCCTGGAAGTGTCAAATGATAAGTCAGTTCGTGCTAAGGTAGTTTGAGACACATGATTCTTATAGATATTCTCTCAGTCCACGCTCTAATTAACTCTCCTTCTTGTAGCGCGCTCTTGCTCGTAGCGCATACAATCGCGGTGATTTTGAGAAGTCAAAGATGTTGTGGTATGTAAAACAATTTGGTTCTGTTTCTTTATCTTTTTCCTTGATAAACAGGAAATGAATTTATAAAACTTAACCCTTTAAGCTGATTTACTTTTGAGATGTCTCATATTTTTTCCTTCTTGTATAGGGAGGCTGCAATGGCGTTGAATTCTCTGTACCCGGATGGTTGGTTTGCTCTTGGTGCTGCTGCGTTGAAGGTATCATCAAACTCCATCTTCTCTGATAGTTCAGTAGCAAGCTTTTCCATTCCAAATGTCATTTATATGAAAAAAACATATAAATTATTGTCACCATGGCTGGGAGAGATGCTAATATAACATCTCCGATATTATACCGTAGGCCAGGGATGTTCAAAAAGCACTCGATTCATTCACTTTTGCTGTTCAACTCGATCCTGACAATGGAGAGGCCTGGAACAACATTGCTTGTCTGTAAGCACTTCAGTTTCATAATCTGCTCTGTTTATGCTGAAATTGCAGAGAAGATTAAATACTTTTTTTCTTTTCACGCACGCGTTCGTATTAAACTCACCTCACTGCTCATCTATTTTTCACTTTCATATTGGGTGCAGGCATATGATTAAGAAGAAGAGCAAAGAATCATTCATCGCATTCAAAGAAGCGCTTAAATTCAAGTATATATATCTTTCCCTTACCATTTATAACTTGACTTAAGAAATTGAAAGCGTTAGTTATCTAAAAAACATCGTTGCATCAACAGGCGAGATAGCTGGCAGATGTGGGAGAACTTCAGCCATGTAGCTATGGATGTGGGAAATATTGATCAGGTAAAGGCACCTACATAACTATTTGATTACCTTTAGCTTAGGAGTTAGACGAGTTGGTTTCATCTGTGCTGTTTTTTTTCTTTCGTTCAGGCCTTTGAAGCTATACAAAAGATACTGAGCATGAGCAAAAACAAGAGGGTTGATGTTGTTTTACTGGACCGTATAATGACAGAGTTAGAAAATAGGAATTCAGCATCGTCTTTATCGGTTGAAACTGAAGCTTCTTCTGATGAATCAACGGAGTCAAAACCGCGTGCTGCAACACCAGCTGAAACTCAGCGTCACTTAGAGTTGCTTGGGAAGATTATTCAGCAGGTTAGAAAAAACATTTTGATAGCTAGTATATTTCACTGTATTGTCTCATTGTCTGAGTTTTGAATGTGATTCTTGCTTATCTCTTTTTATAGATTGTCCGAACAGAAAGTACATCTGAAATATGGGGATTGTATGCAAGATGGAGTAGAATCAAAGGAGATCTTATGGTATGCAGCGAGGCATTGCTGAAACAAGTGCGCTCATATCAGGTATAAATGAGTCATAATTAATCAAAGCCGCTCTTTGATCTGTGAGCATCATTCTCAGCTCCATTTTGTGACATATCTCTGGCAGGGATCAGAACTGTGGAAAGACAAAGAGCGTTTCAAGAAGTTTGCAAGAGCATCGTTGGAGCTTTGCAGAGTCTACATGGAGATCTCACTGTCCACAGGAAGCAAGCGAGAGCTCTTTAGTGCTGAGATGCATTTGAGGAACACAAGCAAACAGGTATAAACCAGTATTACTATTCATTAATCTCCACAATACTTGATAAGCTTTAATATGATGAGACTGAATAAATGGTGACATGTGTTTGTGTAGGCGACAGTGAGCTTCCCGGAAAGTGAGGAATTGAAGGAGCTCGAAAGTTGCCTTGAGGAGGTGAGAAATGCTCTGAAGAAGTGTGAAGAGACTACAAATACGAAAACATGAAAGAAGAAAGATACTCTAGTAGTAGTCTCTGGTCTGCGAGTGTTTGTAACATTTGTATCGTTTTTCTTGTTGTTTGGGTCAAAGACGATTCGTAGTCGTGGATCACTGGATTGGCTTCCTTTCTACCAATTATATTAGGACACGTGTACTATTATTCCCATAGAGGGGTCATTTTTGACGCGAAAACGCACTTCGAAAAAAAGAAAAAAAATCTGTTGGTATGGTTTTGTTGCATCATCTCCATCCTCGAGTCTCGATCGCCGTATGGCCAGCTTACAATCCTCGCCGGAAAAGCCTCCAGGATGTGCTTTTGAGCATGAGATTTGGATTAACGCGAGATCTCTCTCTAAAGCGGTCCTTGGGCAAGTACTATTCCGTATCTCGACAACAACAGCTCACGTCGCCGATCTCCATGGCCACCAAGAGCGAGAATCTCGTGGAAACTTCGACGGAGGAGAAAGGTAAGGTAGATGAGGATAAGGAGGAAGAGATCTCACTCCCTCCGCCGCCGGAGAAACCAGAGGCTGGAGATTGTTGCGGTAGCGGCTGCGTACGGTGCGTTTGGGATGTGTATTATGAGGAGCTCGAAGAATACAACAAGCTTTCTAAACCCAGTTAGAATGATTCTCTTTCTTTTCGTCAAAAAATAATTAAACAGTTGATTGTTTTTGTGAATGTTCATTCTTTGAGAAGTCGAAGATGCTCTGTTTATGTTGAAACATGTTGGATCATTATATGTATATAACAAATAGTTGATGCTTTTGGCTTATAAAAAAACAAACGAGAAATCAATTTGGTCTATTCACAGGTCGATTGTAGATGCAGAGCCTTACTAGTTTTTACCTTTGAGGACCTATCACAAGAACAGAGATGTGGAGATAGAATTCTGGGTTCATCAAGTTGTTTACCACCCATGAAAACGGTATCTCTAGTTTCAATTCTATCCCTTGTATCCTTACCAGCTTGATTTCTCCCCTCGTCTCCTGCGACCCATCTGCTTCTTCTTCTCCACTCGTTTGAGCTCTGTCTCCACTGTACTCCGGGAGGAGACTTTCAATAGCGTCACGTAGAGTAAAGCATTTCCCTGTTAGATACTGAAACTAATCAGTGATCTTACACAAGAGAGATTCAAGTACAGGTCCATAAAGCCCCAATCTATTATTGGTGAAGATACTAAGAACAATGCAGCGGATCTTTAAGCTGATAAATTATTTACCTTTTTCTTTCAGGAACTCAACAGGGCGATTCATGTACGAAATCTCATCCCATGTATCGATCTCAGGCACATCTTCAAGATTCTCGAAATTTTGACTTACACTTCGAACATACAGCCTAACAGGAATCCTTGCTGAAACAATGATCATCACAAGTCAAGAACATTAGGAAACCATTACTTTGTGAGGAGGTCATTATTCTATTCCTAAGTTGTTTCTGTTACACGATTTATTAGATGAGGGATACTACTATTTACAGCCAGCGTTTCTAACTAGGTTTATGTCACTTCAAACTGAATCTAAACATTTGAAGCTGAGGTTATAGTTGGCAAACCTGTCTTAACTTGTCCAGCCACATCTATCTCAGTCCCACCACCTTGTCGAGATACTGGAGATGACAAACTTTCTTTTCTTGAAAACTCATCTTCGATATTTCCCATTTTAAGCTTGGGTAATAACCTTGTGTAGGCATCAAGATCACCTGCCAAACCATCAGTTTTCAGAACTCGAAGTCAAAGATATATCCAAAGGTTGTATACCAAGATTGATGAAGCAGATAGTAAAATTTGACAATGCTGAATGCAAAAGCTGTGTCTAGTGGCGGTTAGAGTTATAACCAGAAGTATTGCTGTAACAAGAATGATATTGGATATGCGATTCATTTTTTAATATATGCTTAACATGGACCACTCGTACCGTTCATGACAGAAGTCCACAGATCCTCTTGATCACTCTGAGACATATTCATAACATTCTTGCAGTTTCCATTGATAATATATGCCGCCTGCAGGAGTAAAGCATTGTTATAAAATAGCAGACAGGAGAAGCCTATGTCTACTCCACTAGGGAATGACCAATCAAATTCAGCAAATTTTTTTTTTATCATTCGCTGTCATTTGCCAGTTATAGATCTTCGACAGCCTATGAAATTCTATAACCCTCAGAACTTAACTTAACATACGGAAATGGTAATCATGGTGGCAGACAGAGATGTAAACGGTTGTAATAGATCAAAATGTGGAAGAATGCCATAAGCTTGTTCTACAACGTCAAATATACTGGAAGAGTATGCACTGTTTTATTTGGGAAGCAAATACGTTTCACTTAAAGTAAAAAAGAAAAGTAGAGAAGTTTTGACAAACCTCTTTCAAAGAGTTAACAAAGTTCCACTTGGCAGAATCTTCTCCTTCACATGGAATGAGTACGTTGCTCGGATATCCCCTAAAGTGTATCTGCAAGTAAAAAGTTTCTAAAACCCTCAAGAACAGCAAAAGATAGAAAGGAAAACTAAGGTTTGTGTATCCTAATTCAGTGTCTTTCAAACAAAAGAAGCTAATGAAGTTGAGATATAGAGAAAGAAAGGTCACAGTGAGATTCCAAGGTCTTTCAGGTTCAGCGCATAAGAGATCGAAGAGAACACCTGTTGGTATATACCTGCAAACACCAAACAAGATTCACCTCTCCACTTAATACATATCACACACAAAAAAGCAGTTACTCCTATTATATGGTAACAGATTGAACAGTGGGAGTAGTACCATTTAAGAGGAACGCCTTTGTAATCGAACCAGATTGAGTCTTCACCAGGAGGAAGTGAATCCTTGAAGTAAGGCTTTATCAGAGGAACTAACAGAGGCAAGTACCCTATCCTTGGTGCTAACACCTGAGTGAAAACATAAAGAGAGAGCTTAGATCTTCGTATGCTCTTATCTCGAGCTTAACAACATTCCCTCAGTCAAATCCAATCCTCTAATGCAACTGTTCCTCCTTCTCAAACAAATTGATCATCAAAACGATATGATTCAAACCCTAAAACCCCAAATTCGATGGTGATCCAACTAACAAACAATCGTAGAAACAAAGAGAGAATGGATTACGAGAGCAGGAGGAGGAGCAGGGTGAGAAGCGACTTCGGATTTGTGGAGATGAATCTGCAGCGGAATTGCTCCTTCCCATACATACTTCATAGCTTCTTCATTCGCCGCCATTCTCTTCTTCTTCCTCTTCTCCTACGTATCCGTCGCAGCTTCTCTCTAAAACGATCTTTCTCGTGACGTCATCTTCTCTTGCGTGTACAGTATTAATATAAGGCGTACGTTTAGATTAAATAGTTAGTCGCGAGCTAACATGATCCGTGTACCAAGTCCGAGATAGTTAGATTTTATGCGAATAGGTCTATATCGGTTTATCCTGGTTTGGCAATTATCCCAAGTTGGTTTGGTTTATTAAAATTCAAGGTATTATATACTGGTTTTATAGAGTTTTAATTTCGGTTTCAATAACTTTCTGGTTTAATTTCTATTTTGAACTTTTCATAGAGGTAACAAAAGAATAGTAACAGACTTAAATTTGGTTTGGTGTTCAAATCGGTTCTACCATCATAATCACTAGATTAACTCCAGTAAAAAAATTGTACAAGTGGTTTACAATAACAAATTATGCCTAAAACAACAAACAGCTCGGAGAACAAAATAAAACAACAACAACAACAAAAAAAAAAAAAAAAACACTTTGATGAACATTAAGAAAATGTCATAACTATAAGCAGAGGCGTATCTGTTCTTGTTCTTCTTGTTCTGCCTCTATAACCATCTTTCTCTTCTTGTATGGACCAAACCCTCTTGAATTAGACTCAGAGTTTGCTCTTCTGAGCTCCGAAAATGCAGACCTCTCGCTTGGTTTCAACTCCCACCTACACACCATTGTTTCATGTGGTTCTGAGCTCTTGTCCGTATGTCCTGTATCATCCACCGAACCAGTGTTTGATCCAGTCGATGATCCTTCATTCTGAACAGCCTTTTCTGAATCTGAGCATCTGTTTTCCACTTCTTCTTGCTTAGGAGGGACTTGTTGTATCCAACAGCTCAAGAGTTTCTCTTGTGGGTTTATCACCATGGGGAATGTTTCGGAACGGGAGAGTTTCCTTGGTAATGGCTGAATGATAGGTGACTTACAATACGTTGTTAGAGAAGAGGACACGCCTGAATCAGATACCAAAACTGTGTTACCAAAGAGTCTAAGGCTTTGCTTTGTCGGTTCCTTGACCAAGCTCTCTCTTGGAAACAACTCCAGCTTCGTAGATGGGTTTACCAGAGTCTCAAGATCTTTTGCAGTAGCTGCAAGAGGAGCAGCAGGAGGTGATGCAGAGGAAACCGGGGACAAGCTTCGATTAGGTGAATGTGAATCAGAGGAACCCAAGGCTTCTGATCCAACGGTTGACAACACAGAGGTTGGAGATCCGTTGTCTCGTTCTGAAGGAGAAACTGATCTGCTTGCTTGATCTCCCTCGTTCCCCAACTTGCGTGGGTAAGGATGTGATGGTTTTCTCTTGGGACGAGGAGGTGGTATCACAATTGGCTCCAACGAGCTCCCATTACCTCCAGATGCTTCTTTAGCAACCTGTGTATAAGACAAGATAACAGAGCTAAGTCACAAGTCTCCAGACAATCTATGCTATGGACAATGATCCCTTGTTTGGTACTTTCTGTGAACATATTATTTGCAAATAAGTTTTAAAGACCTTGGAGAAAAACTTCTGAGCATGGCTTCGAATCTGAACAGCAGTCTTTGTACCCACATGTTCTGTTTAGTGAAACAAACATATATATATATATTTTTGGTGGTTCAGGTATTGGTAAAGAGTCTAAAGACCATATATAACTTGGTAGAAAATGATACATTCAATTATTATTACCTTCTATTTTCCTCCATGCTCGCCCGTGTTGCTTCAATGCTTCAACAAACTTATTGTGCTCTTCATCAGTCCATCTCTCTCTTTCCTTTGTTATCGTGTATGGTTTCCTCACCTAGCAAGAAAGATAAACTGAGTCAAAGATCTTCACTTTTGACATAACAATATGTGACACATTAATTAGATAGTCAAATAGAAGTAAAACCTTGGGTGCATAGTCATTTCCCTCTTGGTCGCTGAATTGTATCTTCTGCTTCTCTGTAGTTTTGGCACCCTGAAGCAACCACCACCAAGCCCAAAAGGGGAAACTTTTATTTTAGGAACATTAAAGTTTTGTACTTTTATAACAAAAGTGGCATTTGGTTCATTTACTTTCTACTTCAGTTGCTCAATAATACATTTTCATTCACAAAATCATACGGTTTTAACAGTATTCAGAGATCCTAGTTACATTTACAAACACAGTTCGCTTGTATATGTTAATAACAGCCCAGTAATGTAATTATTGCAACACACAAACTTAGAATTAAAAAAAAACTCAACTTCTTCTCTAAAGGGCATAGATTCATTAGCTAATCTGAATAAAGGAGAAAAACTAGATTTTGAGTCAACACCTGAACATTCGTAGTCAACGGAGACGACGCCATAGCTTCCCGGATTTAGAGATCTCGCCGGAGGTTAATTAAAGAAACTAAAAAGGTTAAATTTTTGAATCTCGAGGTTGAAATGAGCTTAATTTCTTCTATTCTCCGTCCGTTTGATAGAGATCTCAGAAAATAGCTAGCTCTCAGAGATTATAAGAAAGCTGTGCTCGGTCGGAGTAAAGGAACAAGCTTTGAACGGTGTTGTTTAGCCGGAAGAAGAAGGAAAGAGCAAATGAAGAAAGCAGAGAGAGAGAGAGAGAGAGAGAGATTTGTGGAGGAAAGAAGAGTTTGGGGGTGGTGAGAAAAATAGGAAGACAAAAGGAGGGATGCCACGTCAGCTTCTGGTTGTGCGCTTTTTCGATTTTTATTTTAATTTTGAATTATTTTATTGGTTTTTCCATGGAACGCTCGAGAAGAAGATGAAATCTTGTGGCTCACCTTCGATGACCCACATTGACACGCGTCGCTCGTGCCTGCAGTCACTTTCTAAAAAAATAATTAAATCTTCTTTTTCTGTAGTTGTCTCGGGAGATATAATTTCGTAAGCAAAGAAAAAAAAGAGGATTTTGCTGGACGGAGAAATGTGAGCCACCAGTAGATTAGAGGAAGGGACAAAAAAGGTCATACTCACGAGAGTATGATATCTTGTGCTTACTCGCTATTATCTGGCTTCTTCATGTTCATTGGTTTCCACTTCAAGAGCTTTCTTTTTTTTTTCTGGATAAAATATTTCATCTTCTTCAAGTGTTTATCATTAGATAATTTAGTTTGGAAGACATTACATATTTACATATGATTTGAGCTTTTGTGGTGGTAAGCTTATAACACTTAAACTAGATTTTTTTTTTTAAATACGATACTATTTGTTTTTTATGTCATTATTTAAGGTTGGACACAAAACTCGAATTCGAAGAACCGAACTGATCCCAATCCGAATAAGTAGTACCAAATCCGAACTGAAATTGATTAAATATCTGAATTATTTAAAATTTTGGTATTTGAAGAAGTGAAACCTAATCCGATCCGAACAACCGAAATATTTTGGGTTTCTGAAATAGATTTATATAATTATATATATTAATTATTTTTAGATTTAATAACATATATAAAAACATCCAGAATATATATGATATTTTTAAGTTTGTTTAAATATTTGAAATATATACAAATAATCAAACATAAATATCTAAAATAGTTAAAATATCCTCAAAACTCCAAAATACTTAAATAATTATTAATTATCTATCCAAATATTTAAAACAAACCAATTTATATGTTAAGTTAAGTACTCTGACATATGTTATTCAAATTTATATGTAATATATTCTATTGTTTATAGATTTTTTATAAATTAAAGCATATAATAAATTTAATTTTTTTTAAAAATAATTTAAATTGGTTATCCAAATCCGAACCGAATCCTCAAAGATCTGAACAGAAAACGAAATCCCAAACAGACCCAAAAACGAACCCGAACTCCCACCCCTAATCACTATTATATATCATATATGTGTCATCATAGGTTACAAAAATATGTGTTATCATATAATTAATCGTATTTTATACATACCATCAAACACGTAATCTTATAATTAATGATATTTTATACGTACAATCATATAAATAATCACGTATTTCAATGTGAAATATAAAAACCATAATTTACGTTGGTGTTTGAAATTGAGCTTTGTATTGTATTTTTATTATATATATTGAAAACATTTTTACAATGATTATTGGAAAATATGTTAGTAAAAATCAAATTTTGAATATATGTATATTTTTGAATGAATTTTTGATATAAATTAATTTTAAATTATTATTTTGATTTGAATATGTATATCAAGTAACATAAGCCCATTACTTTTAATATAATGTAATAGACTTCTAATTTTTTTAATAGCATAAACCCGTTACTTTTTTTTTCTAACTTACTACTATCCATGTTTCCAAACATCATTATTTTTTTAACTACTATCTAAGTTGCCAAACAAAAACTTAAAGTACTTCTAATTTAATAAAATAGATACAATTTTTTTTTTGTGGTGGTAAACTTATAAGATTTATACAAAAGAAATTGCATCTAGTAGCTAAGAAAAAAAACCAATTTACAAGGGAAATTGCATCTACAAATCCTTAAATTTACAATTCATCAGCAGATTTTTTATAAGTGTTTAAATGATTTCAGTTATGTAAGTTATAAAAAAAACATATATAACACATTTTTTAATTATCTTATGTTTTAGTTTGAAATTTGTAAAATCATTGTGATCAACTGACCATTCCAACCTCCTTTGTCTCAGTAGTCTTTCAGTTCTTGGTAGTTATATTATAACCTTAGTGGGAAATTTCAAATCAGAAATGAATTAGAATCCAAAATTAAATGAGATATTTGTATTTTTACATTAAGTTAAATATCTTCTGCCTATAGAAAATACTTGGTGTGGGTCGCTCCATTACGAAAGCCTGGATATATACACATCATATATATTTAATAATATATTCAGATACGTATTCGTGACATTTTATAATTATTCTCAACTTGTTCGTATTAATATGTTTATCCATTGTGCAGGTCGTAATCAATTTTCTTAATTGTGTAAGATAATTTAATTAAATCATTGTCAAGCATATAATATAAAAGCAAATTAAATTAATTGTATCTCATTTTGGGTGGAAGTGAAAGTTAATTACACTTTAGTTTAAAATATAGTATATCTTGAGTGCACTTTTGTCCAGGTCACTGATTCTTACATTCAGCCGACTGTTCTACAGAATAAGGACACGTGGAATGAAAGATGAAGAATTCTAGACCACTCGTTTATTCTTATGTTTATTTACCAACGTTCACCGAATTTATAACATAATTCCTCAGCCACAATATTTTCTTCTCGTTGTGCTTGTGCCTTGGCACTTTGGGTTTCAAAGAGGAGAAACTGGTTGGTGTGTGGCTTTCGTGTCTTATTGTTATTATTACCATATCTTCGATTGCAATAAATTCCAACCTCTAGTGGAAAACCATATCTATCTAATATGACAATCATCACTTAGAAGAAAGTTCAGAAAAAAATACAAGATGAGATAACTCAATACCGTGAGTCGGCATGTGGTAGAAAACAGTAGTTCTGAAACTCATTACGAAAAAAAAAATTGCATACAATAAAAAACCTTATATTAATTGCTTAACTAATAATTTAACATTGTACCTAAAGAATCCATACACTAGTAGATAATAAAATCATCCAGAGGGGTCAAAAGGCAGAGTAAAGTGACTAATCCGACGAGAATGTTAGGCTTTGGTACTGATGAAAGTTAGGCAATAATCTACTGGATTGTGTGAAATGGCACGTTACATCATTGTGATATTTTTCGTTTTCGTCACAGCCATACGTTTATCTTTTTGAGATATCTCGCCTTGTAAGTTGTACACCATATATTATTCTTTTGAAAGGTTGTTCGTCTTTTGCCATATCCTTACCAATTTTAAATTTTCCAAGCGTTGGACATTTCTAAGTTTTGGAGATTCAGGAATATTCCTCATATCATATTGTTGTACGAGAATATAGGAGTCGATATGTATCATTAGATTTGATATCATCTTGTAGAGATCTTCTCTTTGTTGTATATAAACCCAGGTTGGGTGAATGAAATATATATCAGTTTCTTCTCTCTTTGGCATGGTATCAGAGTAGGAAAACAGAGTCTAGTTCCTCGTCTCTTTTTTTTTTTCAATGACTGGAGTTACTGAAGTTGGAAAATCATCCGACGTGGTTGGAGTTGGTGTGACCAATACAACGCTGGTCTCCCCTTATTTCTTGCATCCGTCTGACAACACGGGTCAAGCTCAAAGTCCAATCCTTCTGAATGGTGATAATTATGAAAGGTGGGCGAAACTCGTGACGAATTCGCTTCGTGCTAAGAGAAAGGTGTGCTTTCTCGATGGGACCTTGAAGAGACCGTCTTCAGACTCGGTGGAAGCTGAGAAGTGGGACATGGTCAATTCAATGATCATTGGCTGGATATACAGCAGCATTGAGCCGAAACTACGACCATCAGTTTCTTTGGTTGATAGTGCAAAGCTCATGTGGGATAGCTTGCAGAGACGTTTCTCCGTTACTGATGGAACAAGAGTTCATCAACTGAGGGCAGATCTAGCAGCGTGCAAACAAGAAGGACAATCGGTGGAGTCCTATTTTGGGAAGTTGAAGGTATTATGGGATGATCTTTCTGACCTCGAGTCTGGTTTTCAGTGTTGTTGTGGAGATGGCATTTGCGCCGCTATGGTGAAGTATGAGCAACACTGTGAGAAGATACGTGTGCATCAGTTCCTAATGGGCCTTGATAACACTCATTTTGGAACATCTCGATCAAACTTGTTGAGCCGAGAATCAGTTCTCAATCTCGACAGAGTGTATTCTCAGATCGTTCAAGAGGAACGTCATCTTAACGCTACTCGATCCACTGAAGAACGGAGTGCAGCGGTTGCCTTCTCTACAAACTCAACAACAGCAGCTGCGGCTCGACCTTTCACCAACAAAGGGACAAAGTGCTCTCATTGCAACAAAACTGGTCATGATGTGAGTAACTGTTTTCAATTGAACGGGTTTCCGGAGTGGTGGAACGAGAAGTCTGGAGGAAGGGGAACTGGAAAGGGATGTGGAGAAGGATCAGTTCGTGGTCGAGGAAGAGGATCAGTGCAACAACGAGCTTATCACGCTCAAACAGCAGAAGAAGCAGCTCCTGGAATTCCTAACTTCACGGCTGATCAATGGAAGTCTCTTGCACAATTCATTAATTCTCAGAAATCAGGTGCAGATGAGAAGTTATCTGGTAAGAGAGAAAAACTTCTTATTATGGGGAAGCAAAGTCGTTTTAATGTGATAATAGATTCGGGAGCATCTAATCACATGACAGGAGATGCTACACTTTTGACTGATATTCGGTCTATGGTGCCTTGTGCCATCAAGCTACCTGATGGTGGTATTACTTGGGCAATGAAATGTGGAACCTTGACCCTTGGGAGGAAACTAGTTTTGCAAAACGTTTTCTTAGCACCTCATCTTGACATTACGCTCATCTCTGTTGCACAGTTGTTAAAAGACATTAATGGTTTCGTTTTATTTACAAAACAGTTTTGTGTGATACAGGACCACAATTTGAAGACTTTGATTGGTGCGGGTGAGGAGCGTGATGGGGTATATCATTACAAGGGCGTGCTCGATGCTCAGGCTGGCAGTGCTTCAAACCTACAAAGTCGAGATTTGTGGCATAGAAGGTTGGGGCATCCTTCGCCTCGTGTGTTGTCTTTTCTTTCTGGTGTTGGTGTTTTTAAGAATAATGTAGGCGTTTTGGAAAATTCTTGTGATGTTTGCATTCGAGCCAAAAAAACGCGTGATAAGTTTAATGAAAGTTCGAATAAAGCTGATGCTCCTTTCTCTATGATTCATTGTGACCTTTGGGGGCCGTATATAACAAGTTCTTCTTGTGGAGCTCATTATTTTCTCACGATTGTCGATGACTATTCACGGGCAGTTTGGACCCTTCTACTTCTTGAGAAATCATAGGTTCCAAAATTACTTACAAACTTCATTGCGTTTGTAGAAAGACAATTCAAGAAACAAGTTAAAGTTGTTCGCAGCGACAATGGTACGGAGTTCACCTGTCTGCGATCTTACTTTCAAGAGTCTGGCATTGTTCATCAGACTTCATGCGTAGCTACTCCTTAACAAAATGGTAGAGTGGAACGCAAGCATCGTCACATATTAAACGTGGCACGTGCACTGCTGTTTCAGGCCCATTTGCCGGTGAAGTTCTGGGGAGAAGCAATACTGGCTGCAACTCATTTGATCAATCGGACGCCGTCTATTCTACTTGAAGGCAAGACACCGTACGAGCTACTCTCTGGTTCTTCACCTGACTACTCACAGCTAAGAGTTTTTGGTTCACTGTGCTTTGCTCGACGTGTTCAACGAAGCAAAGACAAATTCCAGGAGAGGAGTATACAATGCTTGTTCCTTGGTTATGAGACAGGCAAGAAGGGATGGATTGTCTTTGATCTCGAGAAAGAAGAGAAGTTTGTGTCTCGAGATGTCATTTTCAACGAAAATGTTTTTCCTTTTGCGAAAACATGTGTGCCAGAACAACACGCATAAGCAACATTAAATGATGTCATTCATCCTGTTGTGTTTGATGATGGTGTGGAAGCTCCAACGACAGGGGGAGTTGGTTCTCAGTTACAAGGAGGTGGTGTCTCTGAAGAGCAAAGTTTGGGAGATAAGACAATAGAGCCGTCTCCTGTTGCGGATAAAGAGACTGAGGTTGCTGAGACTCCACAACAAGAGACACATGAAGAAGAACAACTTGGTCGTGGCAGACGATTTAAACAACAGTCTGTGTTACTCAAACCGTTTGTGAATTACTCCGCACAAGCTAATACCCATCACGCTACTCCCAGCAACACTCAACAGTCTTCTGGTACGTGTCTTTACCCACTAACTGATTTTGTCTCGTATGATCGC
>NC_027756.1:47459961-47492415 GCF_000695525.1 Brassica oleracea var. oleracea | reverse complement strand
GTAGCAAACAAGGCATCTATGTTTGCCAACGCAAATATGTCCTTGATGTTATCTCTGACAGTGGAATGCTTGTTGCTCAGCCGGTGGACTTTCCTATGGAACATAATCATAATCTTGCGAAGGATGCTGGTGAAGTATTTCGGCACCCTGATAAGTATAGAAGACTTGTAGGGCGCCTTGTCTATTTGGTGATTACTCGACCTGAGTTGAGCTACGCTGTTCACACTCTTGCACAGTTTATGCAGACTCCGCGTACTCGACATTGGGAAGCTGCATTACGAGTGATCCGGTATCTGAAAGGAAGTCCATGACGAGGCATACTCCTTAGTTCGGACAGTAACCTTTCATTAGCGTCCTACTGTGATTCCGATTGGGCGTCCTGTCCTCTTACCCGACGGTCACTAACAGGCTACGCAGTGATGCTTGGAGGGTCGTTAGTTTCTTGGAAAACTAAGAAACAGCAGACAGTCTCGCGCTCGTCGGCAGAAGCAGAGTATCGGGCAATGGCTATGACATATAGTGAGCTAACGTGGATTATTTCTCTACTGAAGACGTTTGGTGTCCGCCAGCAAGCGCCAGTACAGTTCTTTTGCGACAGTCAGGCAGCAATTCATATTGCCAACAATCCGATCTTTCATGAACGTACCAAACACATAGAAGCTGACTGTCATTATGTTCGAGATGGTGTTCAAGCAAAGATAATAGCGACCAAGTGCGTTAGGACTACAGAGCAACTCGCCGACATTTTTACTAAAGCGCTTGGGCATCAGCAGTTTCAGTATCTACTTGGCAAGTTGGGTGTGCTCGACTTACACTCTCCAACTTGAAGGGCAGTATTGGAGATTCGGGAATATTCCTCATATCATATTGTTGTACGAGAATATAGGAGTCGATATGTATCATTAGATTTGATATCATCTTGTAGAGATCTTTTCTTTGTTGTATATAAACCCACGTTGGGTGAATGAAATAGATATCAGTTTCTTCTCTCTTTGGCACTAAGTAAACTACATTTCCTGCTGTTTTCGAACTAAAACTTGATCAGGTGAACTTGATTTGTAGTACTTATAAGTTATAAATCGCAATATTTCACAGATGCAAGCAGAGTCGGTGATATTAGCATTAGTAGAAAACAACATAGAGAATCAATTAGGATCATTTGTATGAGTGAGTGAGAAAAAGAAAGGTAGGTGGGTCCATATACTTGGTATTGATAAAGTCCATTGTCTATAAGCTTCTAGGATCTTAATTATGTGGTTCATATTTATTCCCCAACATCTTTTGTGCCTGCCGCCTTTATAGCCAAACGGGATAAAAGTGAAGAATCAGATATTCTTCTGAAATAAAGACCTCTGACTTTGTGATAATCAGTAAGAAAGATTGTGTGGTGTGTAAAAAAGGGCTAGACCAGTGAAACTATTTATGGACCAACCGTTCCTTTTGGATTTCGAATGTGGTAGAAGCGGGGTCAAAGTGAAGTAAGAAATAGTGTTTTTTTAGAGAAGTAATAAGAAATAGTGTTGGGACAACTGTCACAATATGGTACTTATAATTTTTAAGTGGTAGGTCAAAGTGAAGTAAGAAATAGTGTTTTTTTAGAGAAGTAATAAGAAATAGTGTTGGGACAACTGTCACAATATGGTACTTATAATTTTTAAGTGGTTGTAACGCTAGAAAATATAATATTTGTTGGTATTTATAAATATATGTCTACCGCTCGAATTATTGTTTTCAATTTTAAATTGGTATATATTATAATATATATTTGTATATCAATTTTTAAAACATAATAAGTTTACGGTATATTTTTTTCATTGAATAAATTGTTTCAAACTTTCACATGTATTTGTATCTTTTTATATATATATATTTTTGGATTATTATTTCATTATTAAAATCGTAACTATATATATAAAGATTAGTAAAATATTATTTTATTGTCATATTCAAAGATATTGTAACATTTCACAAATTTAGAAAGTTTGAAAAAAATTAAACTTTTCGCTTCATAGATTTATATTATCGAGTAAATAATTAAACATTTAGTTTTTGTTTAATTTTTCAAATAAACTATATAGTTTTAAATTTGTTTTCATTGGTTTAAGGTAGTAAATATTAATCATTGTTAGATAATATGATTTTTGTTATTTAAAAAAGAATATTTATAATTTTAAAAGTTAACATCGACAAATATTTAAATAATTAACATATGGAGGTATAGTATCACAATTAAATTATATCTATTTAATTTATACTATCCATAAATCCAATGGATCATCTATTGTATAAATCTAATTATTGATAGCCCTATAAAAATTTCTGGTATACCCAAAATTTAAATGATAAGATTAGAGATTAAATGTAAGATGATTTTCTAAGAATATGTCTATTTTAAAAAAATCACACATGAATCAAGGTCGTGAATTCTGTTTTAATATATAAGATACAAAAAAGGAAAAGAAGGAGGAATACCTCCCACAACCTCATTAAGCAAATTTGTATTTTATCACTCGCTGCTGAAATTACTTGGAAGGCCCAAAAAGCCACAGAAGAATTGTGATCTCAAGGAAAGATAATCTATACTATATAAAAAAAACACACATGAATCAAGGTTATGACTTCTGTTTTAATATATAAGATACAAAAAAGGAAAAGAAGGAGGAATACCTCCCACAACCTCATTAAGCAAATTTGTAATTTATCACTCGCTACTGAAATTACTTGGAAGGCCCAAAAAGCCACAGAAGAATTGTGATCTCAAGGAAAGATAATCTATAGTGTATAAAAGTTGAGGGTATAAACCTTTGAGAGCGTCCACGTAGGATTTAAAACGACCAATCGTATTATGACACATCATTATATTAGTTTATTTTTTATAGAAATTATTTATATTTCTAAAATTATATTAAAAACGAAATTAATATTCTATTTTTAACTTAAACTAACAAAATAAATATTAACATTTTACAACTTGCTTTAAAATGTTAATTGTTATAGTGAAATGGGAAATCAAAATTTTAAAAATTACCTGTTAATAAAAAATGTATATTATCTAATAAAGTAGGTTAATAAAAATTAATTAGTTTTAAAAATGTTATGATTTCCAAATTTATTTATATGAACATAAAATAGGCTAATGAAAAAAAAATTGGTTTTTAAAAAATGTCATGATTTCCAAATTAATGTATATTAACAGAAAATAGAAGTTTTAATACTTAATGTGAAAATTTACTTAATATAAAAATAAGAAACTTTCTAATATATGAAGTATAGGGTGAGTATAAAAGTGGATGGTTGAACGAAGATATATATGCAGTCTCTTACCTGAAGACTACACAGCTCGCTTTCATATGGTTGAGAACGTGTTAGATTTTTGAAGAAGAATACAAGTTCTTGGAGAGCTCCCTGAGAATCTGAGAGGTGAGTTTATGTACACCGCTTTACTAAACAGTTAAGCAAATAAGACTCTCGATAGAGCAAAAGCTGCTTTCAAGAAGATGAGAGAACTAGGTTTTCTCTTGAAACCTTTACCGTACAGCTCCATGACGTTGCTATACAGCTCTGTTGGGAACCGAGGTAAGGTCGATGAGATCTTGAGAGGAATGAACGAAAACAACGTTAAGCTCGATAGCCTCACGGCCCTCACCGTGAACAGCGTTTTGCGAGTGTACGCTGCTGAATCTGATGTGCGGTCAATGCAAAAGCTTCTGGCTGGTTGTGAAGCGATCACAATGCTTCATGTGCGCACAGCTCTTGACATGGTTCCAAGAGAGAAGCAAGAGAGCATCGGAAGTGAAAGATCACGAGTCGTATGAGGAGCTCATGAGGCTATACGTGAAGCATGAAAGAGTAAAGATGTTTACCGTATATGGAATCTATACAAGAAGACAGTAAAGCTTGACAGTGAAGGATTCAATCTCTCTTGAATTCTAGATGATATCAAAGGAGTAGGAGATATGTACTACAAAGAGTATGAGTGGTCGGGTCTTGAGTTTGATGTCCGATTCCCAACTATGTTGGTGTCTGGTTTTCACAAAAAAGGAATGATGAAACAAGCAGATATACTTATGAAAAAGAGTACATGATGTAAGAAACATAAGATGTGATAATAAACCAATCACTTCTTTGCTAAAAAAAGAGGGAGAAAATTGGGAATCGAGCGAAGCCTTCACACTTGAGAAACCTTATCAAGAGTCTAAGTGACTCAAATAAGTTCTCTAAAGCACTTGAGGCATCTTCAGGGCTTTGTGAAAAAGAGGTGGTCAATCTTTTTTTTTGTGATCGATCTTTTTCCAGAAGATATAATGAGAAAGTGTTGGGTTTGAAAGAAGCTGATAAGTTTTTCGAAAGAAGCATCCAAATAAGATCAAGGGCTACGCCTACGCTACATTCTTAAACACCTAACACGAGATGTTACCAAAATGTTAATAAAGCGGAGGCTATCTTCGAGAAGATTTTTTAACTTTATATCTATCTTTTAAAGTTGTTATTAGTGTAGCAGTTTTAAGTATGGGCAATTGATATCAAAACTGCTACACTAATAACAACTTTAAAAGATAGATATAAAGTTAAAAAATCATCTAAACTGATAATATATCACAAAAATTTCTAAAACCATCTAAAATAATACCAGGTTGTTATTATGTTCTTTCTTGAACCACTATATTATTTCGCTTTCATTGAGTTTACAACTCTTTTATCAAAAAGCTACTAACAAGAGAAATTCATTTATATGAAATACATATTGCTAAAAGATAACTTCTTTATGAGTTTCAAGACAAAAAATTGCTTAATAATCAGCAGTTAAATTTTTATCAACACTTTTTATTATATTTCAGCACAAATTTTAAAAGATAATACGAACATAACCTTATAGAAAGCTAATCAATATATGCTTTAATTATGAAGCAAATCTAAAAGTAAGTGTAGTCAACAAATCTTTTTAAAAAAATTATAATCATTAATAATAAAGCAAACTAAATGATTTTTCATCTCATAAAAAATATTGAATTCAAGTTTATATTAAATAAAACTTCCAATAAAAGTGCTACGGCATATTAATAATAAATTATAATCTGAACAATAAACTTAAGAAAATGATAAGAAGATTAGTCAATATGCATTCATCAACACGATAATACAAAATATAAAAATACAACTCAACAAACCAAAAACAAAGAAATCTTACACAAGATTACAAGAAACATTCAATGTAAAAGATATACTAATTTTTTTTTATTAGAAGTTACAAACTACAAAATCAATTCTCAAATTATGTGATAGGTTAGAAAAGGTGTTACAAATCTTCATGTAGAACTACAGAACAAGCAAACATTATTTATCTTACCATCAACTAATATGTGACATACTTTTGGAAAGTAAAACCAAATCTATTTAATTCCATTATACAGTCATATAAAGTTCACTACTATATATCATAGTTAACTAAATAAAGTAGAAGATAAATCTAATACGCTAGATTCTTTATATTATATCTCAACATACAAAATATTACTTAACTTAGTAAACCTTAGTTATATTTGTATTTTTTATCTAAGAAAAAATATTTAATATTAGTTATGTTTAGCAAAATATTTATTGTGATTGAATTTTTATATCTGAATATTAATACTATCACATACATACATTTGTTAAAAATAAGGAAAATTATTTCAAATACATATCTGCACACAATAATATATAACAATCACACATTCAGTTTAAAATTTTCTAAATAAAAAGCAAAGTTAAATATTACGCATATAGATTAATCTCTTATGTCAGTCAAATAAATAAAATTGATAAAATAAATGATACAAATATTTAATTAAAATAGTATAGTTGTGCTTATAAGTATTGAGTAATCTATCTAATAATTAAAAAGTAAAATTTTTCTTAAATAATATAATTATGTGTAGACACAAATTATAAATAGATAGATACTAAATGGTAAACAAACTAAAGAAAATATTATATACAAACATAAGTAGAGAAAAACAAAAATCATCATGTTTTAAACATTTTCATAGACATAAATATTATATAAATTAATATATTTTGTAAATTCGCGCGAGTATAAAATCTAGTTTTCAATACAAGTTGAACAACCACTTCTTTTTCAATCTACGATGATATACGTTGTAATGCCTTCATTGTTTCGAAATATGTCAATTAAACTTCGAAATGGAAACGAAAGAAGAGTGCTTGTGATCATACATATATCCAAAATGGCATGAGAAACTTATCAACAATAGAAGCAAAGAAAACTCATATGTGAAAACGTAAATTCGAAAAACGTACTTTGCGGCGGATGCTGCAAAAAGAAAACAAAACTTAACGTGTTATTCTTTCCTATAAAAAAAGTTTCATCGAAATTGCCTTCATGTATTAGAGAAGGATGAAGACGCATCAAAGTTCTTTAAAATTTCTTCACAGATCTTCTGGACTGTAGATGTCCTGTAAGAACATAAAGAACAAGTCGAGTCTAGTGATATAGTTCCCTACAATATTCCCCTTGGCATAAACGTTCCCAGAACACAGTATTTATATATAAACGTTACTTTATTCCCAATCACGGATTTATCCGGGATTTCAAGTTTAGTCCCGGGGTTTGCCTTCACTGACACTTTGCCCTTGAGAACAACACCGGAGCCGAACCAGACATCACTAGCGACCTTAAGACTATCAAGCTCAATTATACTCGGGATCGACTTGAACCGGCTAAGGAAGCGTGACCGAGGTACACTCACACCTAAACTTACATAATCTTCATCAATTAGTGATGAAGATCATATAACATACTATTAAATAAAACTTATTTGAATAGAAATAAATACTTGAAAATGAAAGCAATAACAGCTTAGATAATCTTAAAAACAATATCATAAAGAAACAAGCCAAACCGGCAACAAACATAACATTGTTTTATCTAAGGGCCTTCCCTTAGAAATCAAATTATTATAAGTTTTTAAACCAACCAAAAGCATGAAAGATATGAGTTTGATTCAATAAAGAATCATCAGAGAATAGTCTTCCCACTCAAAAACATTAAAAAGATTTAAAGAGAACGAAACTAGTTTGAGAACTGTGAAACAGCTCTCACTGACCATCATCGCAGTTAAGCATGCCTTTAACCCTTCTAATAGTCGAGCTAAGCAAGGTATGGACTTTGGTGGTCCATTCATTCATTTGGTCTTCTTCAAACATAGTCGGACCAGTGACGAGGATCTGGAAAGCCACCGTGAGGAGCGTCTTACAATTGTCGAGGCCACCGTCTAGCTCAGCGGCAGAAGGAGGACGGCCGTCACGGGAGATGACGAAACCGGATGGGAGGATTGGAATGCTTGAAGGATCGACATTGCCTAAAAAGGCAGCGTGTGCTGTCCTTAGGTCCACTGGTGCGTAGACCACCATACCTCCTAATGCGTCTATGAAGCTGTCTTGTATTATCATCAAGGCACCATTCTCCGTTGCACTTGAAGGCTACATAACATATTCATATACAGATAAACGAACCATTAGTTATCTTGTCAAAAGAATCAAAGTTAATGCAATGACAAATACATTAAACTGCAATGTAAATACTTCCATGAGAAAGTAATATAGATGTGGGTTACTTTGAAAACATAGAATATTTGATCTACTAAAGAGATGATGAATCAACTTGCGGTTTTTGACACCAAAAATGTGAAACATATATGAACGTTATTTAACTTAACTCTATCCATTGAATTTTTTTTTGCACTTTATCTATAACAACATCTCTATTGAAAATGTTAATGTATATTATTAGCTCTTAAAAAGAAAGAAAGAATGAGTAATGTATACCTTGAGGATATTCACACAATTCTTATTGTCTGCTCCAGTGACAAAGCGAGCGACCTCAGTGACCGGACTCGCTTGGCAGAGAACGTCCCACTATTTTTCACATACAACAAATAGATTTCTTGTTAATTGACAACAATGTGAAAATAACTACATTTGTATCAATAGATATGGACTTGTGCAATCAAAAGATTCTTGGACTTCCAAGATTCTTACCTGGTGGCGAACCTCAAGATTTTTGAGGAAGTTGTAGACCTGGAGAGGAGCCAGAGGGAGACATAAAGATAAACCAGCGCAGACAATGAGACCGGCAGGTTGACCTACTTCTTCGTTTACCCGCACCGATATCCTAACTCCGCTACTGTTGGTTGCAGTCTGTTGCGAAAAACCGGATTTTTCAGGCATTTTTAATATCCATGCGAAATTCTTCGACATTCTTTCTCCTAAATCCATGACCCTCTTTCTTCCGTCCATGGTGTCCACAACTATATAAAAAAGAAGAAAATAAAGTATTTAAAAGATTAATTAGGCACTATAAGAGATTCATGTTTAAACGGGTGCTTAGATGTAGCCTACACCAATTTTTAAAATATCGTTTTAAAAAAATTTAAAAAGACGTCTAGATGTAGTCTATATTAATTTTTAGAGCACTAATATATGTATATATATAAGATTTTTTACCTAATAAAACTAGCATTTGTCAGCATCGTTGTTGCATATTAGAGTTTTTTTTCCAAAACTCAAAATATTACTTTCTCAAAGAAAAAAAACTCAAAAGATTATGAATAAAAATAATTTGTTTTGTTTTTTTGACAAGGGTTTAAAATCATTTGGCTCACACATCACAAATATTAATTTGACCAGATTGATATTATATAGTATGGGATTCTGATAAATAATATATGTACCTCCGGGGAAGTCGGTGGTCGGCAAGCCAGAGACGGAGTAGAGAGACAGCCTCTCACACATTCTCTCAAGAGTAGCGGTCCAACGGCGAGCTCCGTAGCCAAAGCCGCCGCATAAGAGGTCTCTGTAAATCCGATGTGCCCGCACTTTATCATTTACTTCCACGTGCTCCATCCACGTCACCTGCTCATTTTTCTCTCTCATAGTTTTAGTTTCTATATGGCATCGCCAAAATATATTGCCATGTTTTACATGTTTTGACTATTTTGTTTTCCAGCAAAATAGTGTGGTATATTTTAAAATAATGATCAAATCACATTCTGATTTTTGATTAAGAAGGCAACTGAAAAGCATTTAGGATTATAGTAAATGAATCAATCACATTCTAATTTTTGTAAATAAATAAATATATTTTCTTTATAACCTCAGTAGACGTCATTAGTCAAAATTTGAAGTGATCTAACACCGAACGATTTTTAATAGTTTTTGATGTAAAAAACCTGGCTAGATGCTACCTTAACAAGATATATGAAACTATTTAAAATAAGTGAAAGCATATTTATATATATATATATATAAATTCTATTTAGACAAAATATGAGACCTTAGAGTGACCATTGGGCAAGGCTTGGATGAGACAACCGGAAGGACGTTTGACGCAAGCCGGAGTCTCAAACTCAAACTCAAAGGCTACTTGATGGTACGAAACGTCAGCAATCACCCATACATCTTCCTCCAATTGTTGGCAACATCTTAGGATCATAAACTCTCTCGGCGGCAGCAATGGCGACAGTATGTGCAGTTGCTCATACATCTATTTAATGTATCAGCCCGTTTTTATGTGTTCACCAAGTACTTATATGTATATATTAAGAGTTAAACATAAAATTATAAAATATTATAAGATTCATACCAATTTCGAGAAGTTTCTTCGTGGATCCATGGATTCTAGCACGTGAATCGTTTTAGCTTCACTCACAATTGTTGAGAAAAGATTAGCCCATTTCTCCTGTAACAATTTATATATTAAAGCTGAAATAATTTATAAAAACAGTTTTCTTTCTTATTTGCTAAAGAAAAGGAGTTTTCTTATCAATTTTCTTATAATCATGGCATATAGACTAACAAAAATTTACCCAAACTTTTTATATACATTAATTTTAGTGAAAGGACAAAACTATAATAATAAAAGTTTAATAAAAATTAGTGTGTAATTGTAAACATCTTCATCATTTATATATGTTAATTTAAATATATACAATATGGAAGAAAACAAAAAAAAAACAGCAAAAAATTGTCAAAATATAATAAAATTCCTATGTAAAATGAATTTAAAATATAAAATATCATAAAATAAATATGGTGTAAAACAGATTAAACTAAATAAATATATAATTATTATTAAATAGTTGATTACTATAAATATAGATGTAAAATATAATTAACTATTTGAGTAAAGTAAAAGATAAATGTTGGGTCCGTAAAATTTGTCATGTGAGAAGGGGTACTAGGAAGCAACATTTTTATAAGCATTGAACACGGCTCTAACTATTTAATACAGAACAAATAAGAATATCATTTTTTAGTTAAGTTTAAATAACATTACGTACCGTATCTAAAAGCATGTTAACCAAATTTTTGGCATCCATTGGAATCACCGCGACTTCCTTGGAAGACTCAATACGAGAACTTGGACTCTTAAAATGACTGGGATTGGTAAACGTTTTCTCATAGTTCTTTTGATCAATGACGAGTCGACCATCGATTGATGACTGGATCCACATCGATTCTTCAGTTTGAATTAGAGTTATTACCTCCGTCATGGCAGTTACCATCGCTTCAGTCATCGTTACTTTCTCCATTTGAGATAGCGGCTGGAAACGTTGCAGTTGTATAGGGTTTCGCGGTTGAGGTGGCTGGCCAATGTTTATGCGTTCACGAGAGTATGGTTCTCTAACCAAGCTTGATGGCTCCACGCGATAGTTGGAAGAGCTTCCATATGTGACATGTGGATTGTTGGAAGCTGAAGCATACAGTGATGGACCATGGTGATAGGCCAAAGCATTGAAGCTAGGTCTCGAGTGGCCTTCGCTCTTGTTTACCAGACTTGAGAGTCTATCACGCTAATATTCATATTTTGATCAATAAAAACATTAGTAATGTAGATTTATACACTTTAGTTTAAGAAAAAGTATGACAGTTCGTAAAACCATATTAACAAAAAAACAAATCGACTATATTTTTCGAATCGTTTGAATCGATTGAGTTGCATAATTAAATCGACATGCCAAAAAGTTCAACTAAGAAAATCATTTTAAATTAAAAGACTTGTTTGTTTTGTATATTTTATAGATTTATTTATATTGTCTATCCATTACCATAAATATATTAAGTTTAACTCTAACCAAGATATTATAGTGTTAGATTTAAGATATTCATTTAATAAGAGAACAATTGATGAAAATCACAATACTAATTGAAAACTGGAAATTTATGCATGAAGACATACCTCTTCTCTGAGATATGTGTTATGTGTCCGGAGGTTTTGGAGATAGAGTGCGCGTTCTCCCTTCCCAGGACGAGGGCCACCACATGGCGGGCAAGTCACAGTGTTCAATGCTTCTTGCAGAGCTTCGTTCTCACGTCTTATTTTCATATTCTCTGTTCTAAGTGATGCATTGTCTGCTTTTTCACTTTGAGTCTGTAATTTATTTATTTAAAATAAAACAAATATATGTTAACAATTTTGAACTCATCTCAAAATATTCATATTTTTATTTTGAGTATGCAGATACTGTTTAAACTCTATTGTAGTAAGAAAGAAAAAAAATCTGATATACATCCAATACTTTATTTTTAACGAATTAAATAATGACTGGTAGTGTTTCAAAATAATAATAATAATGACTGGTAAATTACTCGCACTTGTTTTAGTTAAAGAAAATTAGTTCATGTCATGTACGGAATTATAGTATGTAGAAATAAATACTAACTACAACAAAAAGTTACTTTGGCTTGTGTTCTTTTGTTTTGAAACCAAAATTTGATTTGTTTTGGTTCAAGTTTCAGTTCTTCTCCCAATTTAAGTCGCTGTGAATCGTCTGGATGATGACACTCCTTGAAATACCTAAAGTTTACAAAATATTAATTAGTAATTAAGAAGTTTTTCATTTTTTAAAAATAACTATAAACTAAATTAAGATCTTACGCTTCGAGCCTTTGAATTTGATGGTTAGAGTGGCGATGGTAATTCTTCTTATCCCCATCGCTTGTGTTAAACGAAGTTTCCTGTTCATCACTTGAACTGCTATCACGACTAGAAGCCATTTTTCAGCCCAAATGAAAGAAATATGCATAATCTATTAACCATGTAAAAGCTATTTATATAGAAAACTGTGAAAGACATATGGTTTAATTTTTTTTTATTATTATTTTTCCATGGTGTAAAAGTTTTTTCTATGACCTCAAATTTTTATTAATAATAAACGAAAGGCATAAAACCTCATTTTTGTCAAATAAAAACTCAAAAACAAGACAAAATAGAATCATTTATGAAGAAAATCTCATTGCAGATTTCTTTTTTCTTTTATAGACGTTACTGTAAAGGTATTATTGAAATATTTTTCTATTTATATATTTACTAAAAAATATATTATTTTATATTACATTTCGGATTTACAGTCAGTTTCCACCTAGCGACATTGGATAAGGATTAGAGGACATACTTTTAAATTAATAATTTAAATATTTTTTTTTGTCAACAAATTAATAATTTAAGTATATTGCCTAGCTATGATTTAATCAAGGTGAGGTGTTGACAAACAAATGTTGAAATGCGAAAACGGATTTTTATCATCCCCTAAATTAAAACATAATAAAGTTTGGGTGTCCACTTCTAATAATAAGCATGATTTATTTAAATGATTAAAGTAAATTATAGAGGGATTGGCAGAGAAATTAAGAACAAAGGGACATATATATTGGCAAAACAAGTTATCCATGGAAACCAATTGTTTCAGTTTCATTATTATGTTCCAACATCAATATCCAATGTATTGCATCACGATTATGTATGCTCAAATTCAAATTAATGAAAATATAAGATGACTAAAAAAAGAATAATTAAAAAAAAAATTCAGATGATTTATTAAATTACGTTTTACAAATCTAGAGTTGGACTTTTTTTTCATGTAACTATATGTATATATATTGTCAAAAAACTGTATAAATAATTTATGCACCAAAAAATTATATATTTTAAAAACTTTATATACACAAATATGCTGAGCGCTATATTTAGCGTATTTAGTCAATTTTTTAAAATTATGAATTCAAATTTAATAAAACCAAACTTTAAATATACAAAATATAACTATAAACATATTTATTTCTTAGACCATGATACTTATAAATATTAATATAAAAATTCTATAAATAATTTTACAAAAGAAACAGACGGACTATATGTTAGTAATATCATGTTATAATTTTATATTAATTCAATTAGTTACCCTGAACTTTTTTTTTGAAACATGTTCTATACAACTGTATTTGAATTTTTTTGCTTGGTATATTCAAAATAATATTTTGTGTGTGTATTCAAAATATTATTCTATCCATATATCTTTTGTGTGCGAACTCTAAACATTGATAAAAAAACAATAATATGGTATTAGTACGGAAAAACCAAAAAAAAAAAATATCAAAGACCAATATTAAGGAAGTTTAGTATGTTCTTTGTGAAAAATCATTTTGGTATATCAACTAGCCTTTAAAAAACATGAATAAAACAAAACAAAACAAAACATAATTGATTTCTAAAAGTATTTTTTATATGGTATTAGTGAGAAAAACAAATATTATAGACAAAATTTGAATGTTGTTTAGTATGTTCATTGTTTATGTTTTAATATTTTTAAAAAATCAGTTTGGTATCAAAGAGCATATTAAAATTATGAATATAACAAAATAAAATATAATTGAATTCTATAAAAAAATATAGTTGAATGATATCAACATATACATTATCTAATTTAATTTTTATTCTAACAACTATTCAATTGCTTATGTATTAAGTTTTGATTTAATTTCATGCTAATAATTATTCAATTATTTATGTAAAATAATATTGATTTATTTTTGATTATATGATATAATTAAAATAAGCTTTAGGTTTATACAGAAAAATGACTACACTATTTTAAAGGATTTATTCATTTGCTATATAAAAAAAAAAAAAATTTTACTCATATAAGTATAAATTTTAATAAATAACTTTATGAGAATATTGGAAATCTATTTTTTTAATAAACAGAAGCTATAAAAAAAGATAATTAGATTTTTATGTAAAAAATTATAGGATTAAAATATAATTATTAAAACATATATATATATATATATATATAATAAAGATATTTGTAATTCATAAAATATAAGAAATAAAAAAATTGCAACATGTAATGATTATAACACATATTAAAAATCGACATATGAAAAATTATAGCTATAATAATGTACTTACACATATATATATATATATATATATATATATATATATATATATATAAATTGATTTGGTGCATAATTTTAAAATTTTAATATTTGATGTTTTTATTTTTAATATGTTTTATCTAGTGCATAATTTGAAATTGTAATATTTGATGTTTTTATTTTTAATATGTTTTATGTAAATTTTGTGGTAGTTTTGGCTTTTCTTTCTCAAAATTGTCAAAAATTATGAAATTATTTAAGTAATTTTTTACATTATACTAAACAGATTTTATAAAAATATCTTATCATATTTTATAATCAAACTATGAATAATAAAATAATTTCAGTAAAATTTATTTAATAAGATGATTCAAGGTAGTATAGTGTTTATGGTATATATCATTAATTATCAAAACTAAAAGTACAGACAATGAATCTATGGAATACGATGATTTTTAATAATATAAATTGATTTATTTCTTTAAACAATATATTCCAAAACTAATTATTACAATTTGTAAGATAATTTTACTTATATAAATTTATTTGCATATATATGTATATAGAATAAAATATTCTAATATATAGAGTATTATTAGTCAACCAAAAAATATAGAAAAAAAATTATTTCTTTGTATTTATTATAATGACCAGAAACCAAAATTACAGAAAACAAAGTTTTTGTAATAAAATTATTCCAACTATACTAATTTATCTATTTATATATATTTATAGTTAATAATAAAGTCACATAAAACAAATAAATTGTTGAATAGAAAAAAAAATAAGAATTTATTTTCCTAATCAATGAAATAGGATTAGTTTCCTATAGATAATTGATACTAACAACGCTTAAGTTAATAAAATACCATAATTTTAATATTATTAATTTATTGAATAATTACTGCAGAATATTTTCCTAATCTATGTATATTTTCGGATTGGTACCAAAGATTTTCATTCCTTACATATTAGATATGTGTCATGCATTTATTCAGAAAGACCATTGACCAAATTGATATTATTCATTCTCACTTCCTAATCTAGATATATTTGTTTCCTTACAAATTATAAATTTGGTCAATGGTCTTTCTAATATGCAAGGAATTTGACCAAATTTATAATACGTAAGGAAACAAATATATCTAGATTAGGAAGTGAGAATGAATAATAACAAATTGGTCAATGATCTTTCTGAATAAATGCGTGACACATATCTAATATTCAGAAGGACCATTGACCAAATTGATATTATTCATTATCAATTCATAATCTAGATATATTTGTTTCTTTACAAATTGTAAATCTGGTCAATGATCTTTCTAATATGGAAGGTTTTTGACCAAATTTATAATATATAAGAAAACAAATATATCCGGATTAAGAAGTGAGAAAGAATAATAATAATTTTGCCAGTGATCTTTCTAAATAAATGCGTGACACATATCTAATATTCATAAAGGCCATTGACCAAATTGATATTATTCATTCTCACTTCCTAATCTAGATATATTTGTTTCCTTGCCAATTATAAATTGTCAAGGATCTTTCTAATATGCAAGGAATTTACCCAAATTTATAATATATAAGGAAACAAATATATCCGGATTAGGAAGTGAGAATGAATAATAACAATTTAGTCAATGGTCTTTCTGAATAAATGCATAAAACATATCTAATATTCTTAAAGACCATTGACCAAATTGATATTATTCATTCTCACTTCCTAATCTAAATATATTTGTTTCCTTACAAATTATAAATTTGGTCAATGGTCTTTCTAATATGAAAGAATTTGATCAAATTTATAATATGTAAGAAAACAAATATATCTAGATTAGGAAGTGAGAATGAATAATAACAATTTGGTCAATGGTCTTTTTGAATAAACACGTGACACATATCTAATATTCAGAAAGATCATTGACTAAATTGATATTATTCATTATCACTTCCTAATCTAGATATATTTGTTTTCTTACAAGTTATAAATTTGGTCAATGGTCTTTCTAATAAGCAAGGAATTTGATCAAATTTATAATATGTAAGGAAACAAATATATTTAGATTAGGAAGTGGGAACGAATAATAACAATTTGGTCAATGGTATTTCTGAATAAATGCGTGACACATATCTAATATTTAAGGAATGAAAATCTTTGGTACCAATCCGAAAATATACATTGATTAGGAAAATAATCTACATTAAAAATTCAATAAAATAATAATATCGAAACTATGATATTTTATTAATTTATAATATTTTCTTTTCAAATTTTACCATATAGGCATTAATTTAATTTTTAGAAAATCAATTTTATATTATTTTATTATATTATTTGGCGTATATAAAATATGTTTCATAAAATTTATGGCTTGTCTTGGATATAATATTATCAATATTTACAAAATATATTGAAATGTTAAGAAAAAATGAATTTCATTGTGAGTATAAATTAATAATATAATTTTTGTTTATACTTATATAAACTATATATATATATATATATTTACATAAGATTTTCTATTAAAATATTTTACTATTATTTTATCGATTCATGTATACATGTCCAACTAAAAATAGAAAATATTTATCATTTTATCGTGTATTAATTTATGAAGAAAATAAATCAATTTTAAATAAGAAATTAAAATAATTCTTTTAAGAAAAGCCGAGGATAGTATCCTTCAACTTAACTCATATAAGATGATAAGACTTTTTGGTTTAAGAAAATTACAATTTGTAAAGTTTTATCAAAATCTAAATTCAAAATTATTCATATAAAAATACTCTAGTTTGACACATTGACTATATGTAACTGTCATAATATGCTCGACAATGAGGCTTTAACAAAACGATCAGTAAAATATGAACAATAGAGGAACAAATAATCCATATGGACTTAATCATATACAGTAGTACACCTGTATAGTTTGAACAATACATTAAGGATACTAAATACCTGACACAAATCAATTCGATAAGATCACGCATTATCCTATTAGACACTAATTTTCTTTTCAGTCTATTACATTTAGTTAACTAATACGATTTTTGCCACAACTTATTTTAAATTTTATATTTTGATTAGTCACAACTAATTTTAAAATTTTATATATGTAAAAAACCTTCTTATATAATAAAATTTTAGATATCAATATTTTTGTCGATCATACGAGTAAACATGACCACGTAATTGAAAGTGATCTGCTGCACTGATATTTATAAAAATAGTGGTTCTCTATTTATATAATATTTTTATATAATTAAATATTAAAATCTAAGAGAATATAAAAACTAGTTTACAAAAAAAAAAGAGAATATAAAAACTAGATTGAAAGAAAATTTTACCAATGTTTCCGAGAACGAGATGTATAGATGAGCCGAATTCAAAGGTATGAGAAATATCGTATGTGGATGCCAAAAGATAGAACCAGTTTATATTCATGACAATATTTTTTCTCTATTCTATAAATTTTTTGTGTATGTATAGGATAATCCGAACGTTCTAGAATTACAAAATTTGACCTAAATATATTTCTTACTTTATCGTATCTAGGGCCGGTCCTGGACAAAGCCTAACGAAACATTGGCTTTAGGCCCCCAAAAATTTTAGAAAAAATTACATAGAAAAAGTCTCCAAAATTTTTTTTAGACCCCCAAATTTACCAAAAAAAGTTTATAGCTGAATTTTTTTAAAAACCGCATACAACCTCCTGAATCTCAGGACAGGCCCTCGTACAGATGTCATTCGAGCTGATCTATTATACTTTCGCCCAAATTCATATAAGCTCGTAAATATCTGAGTCCAATCTAAAGTTATATTTACATTCAAAAGTTCAGCCCAATCCTAACTAAAAGATTTTTTTGGATTCTTCAGGTTTTCTTTTTCAAAAAGCAAAACAGTATAAAAATAATTAAGTATAAAAACAAATAAAAACCAATCATTAGTATATTTTCATCAAAGATAATATAACTAGAAATCTTAATGATTATAGTGTTATTATCTTTTATCTAAAAAATAACAGTTTTCAATTTATAAGAAACATGGGATACTTTCAAATTATAAAATATTTTTAGAATACTAATCAAATCTTCCTAAAAATAATTCTTAGGCTATATAACCTAAATATTTGTTTTACTAAGATTTTTGATTCATCAAAAAAAAAAACTCAAATTGTTGGTCCTACAAAATTTCGAAACCTCAGGTTGAGAGATGTATATAATATTTTTGATAGATCAATAAATTTTAAATTTCATCAAAAGAAAAATTTTGAAACCTCAAAATGTTCAGGCCTAGTTAAATTGCTAAGAACCTTAATATTTTTTCTTATAACACAAACATTCATTCATTAACTTCTAATCAAAGGTAGTTGGGTCATTATGGTAAGCTCGGCAGACAAGCCCTGCTTGCCAACTTATTTTAACTTTTATATTTTGATTAGTCACAACTAATTTAAAAAATTTATATATGTAAAAAAATTTCTTAAATAATAAAATTTTAGATATTAATTTGTCGATCATATGAGTAAAGATGGCCACGTAACTGAAAGTGATCCGCTACAGTGCTACTAGTAAAAAAATACTGATTCTCTATTCCTGTAATATTCTTTTATATATATATTTTTTTGGTCGAGTAATATTCTTTTATATAATCTTTATATATTATTTGAGAAGTCAGTTTCTTATGTGTCGCTTTTATGTTAACTCTCACGATGGTTTATTACATTGATACCCTTAATAATTTAAAAATATTAGATTTAAAATACTTTTTTTTTAGTTTCCTTTTAAATTTTTTCCAAAAAGCATATACATATAATAAAAAAGTAATTTTTTTATAAAGTTAAAAAGAGTCTAAAAATGAAAATATATGCATATATAATACGATTTCATAAAAAAGGAAAGTTCACAAAATAGTAATATTACATCTAAAAAGTATTATTAAGTAACATAAAAATATATATTTGAAGTAATAAAATATTTTTTTTATATATTTATATTTTATTAAATGAAAAATATCTCTATAATATTATTTGAGAAGTCAGTTTCCTACGTGTCGCGTTCACGTTAATTCTTAAGACAGTTATTTACAGAGTTACCATTAATAAATTTAAAAGATTGAATTTAAATAGTATTATTAATCTTTTTAGTTTCCTTTTCACATTTTCGAAATAACACATATAAAAAAGGAAAAAAAAATATAAGTTAAAAAAAATGTAAAACAAAAATATCTGTATATATAATATAATTTCATTAAAAAGAAAAGTTCACAAAATGGTAATATTCCTTTTAAAACATATTCTTACATAGCAAAAATATACGTTCAAAGTAATAAAAATAATAATTTCTTTATATCTCTCAATATATAATAAATATATTTTCAAAGTAATAAAAATATTTTTTTTATCTATCTATTTTTTTAGATGATTACATAAAATAATTAAATAACATAAACCGATATATGTGTAACTGACTAAAAATAGTTTATAATTATTATTATTAAAAAAAATTTCAGAATCTTTAGCTGATTATAATATCTTACAATTACAGCAAAAAACACATGTAAATTATATTTAACTTATATAATATGATCTCACAAAAACAATCATAATTTAGTGCTGATTTTAAGAGATATTAAAAATGAAACCTAAAATAATTTTTTATGATAAGCAAATTTTGATCAAAAGTTACAAAATCCTTATTGAATTTTTTTTCTTCATATTTAGTTTCTTTTTGATTTTATGTTTTATTTATGTTTGTGGAACTTAATATACTCATAATCAAAATACCCAAGCAAATCTGAATTCTTATTTTTAGGCATACAATTATTTGGAAGTTATAAAAATATTTTAATTATTGCAAATATTGATATTCGTTCATGAGCTTAAAAACATTATCAACTATACTTATGTACGTAGTTTCCTATTGATCATCCCTTTATTATCTAATATTTGTTTTTTAAATTAACATATAATTTGATTAATATTATGAAAATACATGCACATTTAAGCAAGAAATAAAAATAATTTGATTTGACTTAATTAAAACAAAAAATAATTATACTTGAGTTTGAATTTAAAAAAATATATGTAAATTAATAGTTAATAACTTAATATACTCACAACATGAGTCACTAGACTAATTCCACTTATATCCAAAATCAAAAAATTAACTACAAAAAGAAAAATAAATTTTATAATAAGGATTTATTTATCTTATACATATAAATTACAGTATGACTCAAAACATATTAATAAATAAAAATAAAATATTTACCAACTGTTACAATATATTTATATATATATATATATGCATAAAACTTCAGAATATTATCGTTATATTCATTTATGTAATTTTGAATCAAACATTTAAGTTTATTTTTATTTTATTCTAAGCCCAATGTATAATACGTTATAAATAATCTTACTAAAATATTTTTAAATTTCTAAGAAAATAACCAATCTAGATGCAAATAAGAATTTAATAAAAATTAACTATATTTAGAATAAAATATTATAGTTGAATTCAGAGAAATAAATATAATCCAATATACCCAGGTGATAAACAGATTGACCAAAAAAAAATCAAACTGGCTAAATATAACATATCAAATATATATGTCTAATTAAAATAATATAATATTATAAATGTAAATATATATATATATATATACATATTTTAAAATTATTTAAAACCAAAAGTAAATATCAGTTAATTATAATATAGTAATTTTATAAAGATTTATATCCGTGCATGAGTACGGGAGAATCAACTAGTTAAATATTAAAATCTAAGAGAATATAAAAACTAAATTGAAAGAAAATTTTACCAATGTTCCCGAGAACGAGATGTATAGATTCTAAAAAAAATTTCGGAGGATCTACAAGAATATTTATCCGGAAAGAAAAAAGATTGGAAAAGATGAGTTGAATTCAAAGGTACGAAAAATCGTATGTGTATGCCAAAAAGATAGAACCAGTTTATATCCATGACAATATTTTTTTCTCTATTTTATAAAAAAATTGTGTATATATAGGATATGTCGAACGTTCTAGGATTACAAAATTTTACTAAAATATATTTCTTACTTTATCGTATCTACAGATGTCCAGTCTAAAGTTATGTCGAGCTGATCTATTTTACTTTGGCCAAAATTGATATAAACTAGTAAATATTTGAGTCCAGTCTAAAGTTATGTTTACGGTCTAAAGTTCAGCCTAATTCTAACAAAACAAAATATTGTTTGGACTCTTCAGCTTTTCCTTAAAAAAAAGAAAAGAAAAACAAATATAAAAATAAGTATCAAAACAAATCAAAATCAATCATTAGGATAATTTAATCAAAGATAATATAACTGGAAATCAAAATATGATCAAATAAATTAAAAAAATTAATATTATTAGTTGAGTTTAGACTAAAATTTGCTTTAACGTTTCCGAAATTGTACTATACTTCACTATAAATGGCTAAAAGTTAGGTTTTAAAAATGATGAAAGTGTTTTTTTAAATGATGATAGTGTTATCATCTTTTATCTAGTAAAATAATAGTTTTCAATTTATAAGAAACATGGGCTACTTTCAAATTATAAACTACTTTCAGAATACTAATCAAATCTTCCTAAAAATAATGCTTAGGCTAGATAACCTTTTTTTTTTTGGACAACAGGCTAGGTAACCTAAATTTTTGTTTTACTAAGACTTTTCCACTCACCCAAAAAAAAATAAAAAAAAATAAAATGTTAGTCCTACATATTTTCGAAACCTCAAAATGTTTGGGCCAAGTTAAATTGCTAAGAACCTTATTTCAACACACATATTCATTCATTAACTTCTAATCAAAGGTAGTTGGGGTCATTATGGTAAGCTCAGCAGACAACCCTGTTTCGCCAACCTATCCGCTACACTGTTTCTCTCAAGCGAGATCCAGCCAAAAGAAATGAATTCAAAAGAAGATGCAATAGCATCAATGTCAGCAACAATGCCATAAAGCTTTGCAAAGGAGCAGTCAGAGTTAATCGCTTTGATAAGCTGAGAGGAGTCCGATTCACATCGGATCCTTGGATGGCCAAAGTCTCTGCATGTTAAGATTTCTGTCACGAGGCCTAGTCCTTCCGCCACAAGAGGAGAACTTAAAAACCTTGTGAAAGAAGAGAAGGAAGTAGCTCTGATCTGATCTACGATAATCCAGCCTAAGCCCGCGACTTTCCCTGCCCCGTTCCAAGCTGCATCAGTCCTTACGAGTAAGGAGTTAGTTTGAGATATCTATGTAGTCGGTACGCACCAGTTGGTTGTTATGTTTTCTGTTTGATTTGAAGCCCATTCCGAGGCTACTGCAACTGCCATAGTAATATGTTTTACATGTCATGTAGCTTATTCCTGATTCAACGTACAACTTGGTATACTGTATATACGATTCAGCATACTATTAATTGTATGAGTGCATTTTAAATATGCTTTCAGCCAAAGGAATACACAACTGACAAAAAAAAACTAACGATATATAATGAAGTGCACTTTCTTTGTTTTTGCCAACCAAAATTTTGATTTGAACTCTTGTAAACATAGAGTGCACTTTCTTTTGTTATCGATGTAGTCTTTGCTTATTATTTTTTTTTAAAGATGAAGAACTAGTGAAATATATGACGCTGCATTAGGCCGACTCAATAATAGAGGCGAATCAAATAACATCACCTTTACAGTTAGTTCTTAGTTGGATAGTAATCATATCATAGATCGGTAAACAATATTATTACAAACATCAACCATGCACTACGCAGGATCTTATGTAGTAAATGATGAAATATGATTAAATTAACCAATACCGTGTTGGCCAATACGCGTCATCTTCCGCGTTCCAACAATGTAAAAAAGTAACCAACGTTTGGTCTGAATGCATGGACCAACCAATTCATGAGAAAGCATTTTGTAACACATAGTCACAATTTAACAATGAATGTATTCCCAAAAGAAAATAAAAAATGACTTTTTTCCCCAGATCCCATTCATCAATCACTTGGCAAGCATTGAATATTTTCATCGTGTTTCTAAATCAATTTTCTTAAGAATTACTGATAAGGAAACAAAATAATCAATCGTATTTTAACTTTTATAGGATCCATATGCTTTTCATGCGTTTCCGGGCCCTCCATGATTCTAATTTTGATTTCGAAACACAAATCGAACTTCAAAACAAAATTTCTCAAACTAGACATTGGGTGTAACAGTGAAAACGAAATTACAGGCACTGTTCTATTAATTCAAACAAAGTATAGGCCCTTGGAAGAAATTTTAGAATAAGGAAACTTCCAAAAGTTTGTTAATTTCATAATACCCATGTAACCCACATGGTTAGTTGGTTACCATACAGTATCATTTTTGTTATTAATATAAAAAACCCATTAGGTGTTGTTCATTTCATTCCATTCATCACTTTCTCTCTTATCATCATCTGTTGTTATTCTCCCTCATCGCCGTGATGGTGCTCTCTCACGCCGCATCGGATTCGGACGTCTCCGTCCACTCCACATTCGCATCACGCTATGTCCGAACTTCACTTCCTAGGTAACATATAAAACAATCCTGATCATGTTATATATATATGTATGATCTTGACTATAACGAAAACGTAAATATCATCAGGTTCAAGATGCCCGAAAACTCGATTCCGAAAGAAGCAGCATATCAGATCATAAACGACGAGCTGATGCTTGACGGCAATCCAAGGTTAAACTTGGCCTCCTTCGTAACGACGTGGATGGAGCCTGAGTGTGATAAACTCATCATGTCCTCCATCAACAAGAACTACGTCGACATGGACGAGTACCCTGTCACCACCGAGCTCCAGGTATTGATTTGATCATATAATATACATGTCATGTCATGATCGTTTCAAAATCGAGTTTTTAAACATAATTATGTCTCGATTTCTATATGGAGAGAAATGATTATAGGATCTTGGGAAGTTTTATTTTTCAAACGATTTTTTGATATTATGTGGCGGAGATATTATGGTATGTTTTGATTGATGTTTTGGATCTGTTCACACCATAATTAATGATTAGTATTTTCATAAGATGCACTGTTATTAAATCTTGTTCTTATATAGTTATATGTAAACCAACCACATGTTGACGTATTTTATCAGAAAAATATGATGACATTTTCTATGGCTGTGATTATCAAATTTGGGACTATATTTTATTATTAACACTTTATCTTGGAAATACTAGCCATTTGTGTTAGGTAGTTGCGTTACTTTGAGGGTTTTCTTTTAATCTAAGATCTTGAATCGATATTTGATAGTATTATTATTAGTTTGTAGCTGTATTAAGATGCTTAATTATTGAATATTGGTTCTAAATGTATACATATGCACCAACTATCTTGACTTTGGATTAATTTGGACTAAAGTAGTAACTAGTGGGAATAATGGCACCACTTTATTTCCGCAAATGCCAGCCATTGTGTTCCTACTAATATTTAAATTGGCAGCCGGACAAAAAATAAAGTTTAGTGTTATTTTCTGAACGGGCCATCACTGAAATACAAATTATTTGTAGAAAACTGAAATTGTTCTTACAAATGGTTCGTGTTTAAAATTAATAATCTAAAGTCTATGACATAAAAAAAGTCTATGACAGAAAAATAGTAGGGTCAATTACCTGACCGTAATTATTTACATTATCAGATTTACACGATCTCATGTTCGTCTATAGAATAGTTATAATTATCATGACTGGTTAATCTCCACCACCTAAGTTTGAGTGTGTACTATTTTAGTTTTACTCTAAAGACATGTCACGTTGCAATTCACTGAAATTATTATAGTTAAGCATCAATCTCGATGACAATACGTCATTAGTCAAGTGGGTTTTCACTAATTAATCAATCTTTATTGTTTTAATATGTTAAAAACAGAACCGATGTGTGAACATGATTGCACATCTATTCAATGCTCCGCTAGGAGAGACAGAGACAGCCGTCGGAGTAGGGACCGTTGGATCATCTGAGGCCATAATGTTGGCCGGTTTGGCTTTCAAACGTAAATGGCAGAACAAGCGTAAAGCTGAAGGCAAACCCTTTGATAAACCCAATATTGTCACCGGAGCCAATGTTCAAGTAATTAACGATTGCTCAAGTTTAATAATTATAATTAAATTTGTACTTGTGATCAATATATCTTACAATAATGAATCAAAATGTTAGGTGTGCTGGGAGAAATTCGCTAGGTACTTTGAGGTTGAGCTTAAGGAAGTGAAACTAAGCGAAGGATATTATGTGATGGATCCGGAGAAAGCTGTTGAGATGGTCGATGAGAACACTATATGTGTTGCGGCCATTCTTGGTTCCACTCTTAATGGAGAGTTTGAAGATGTCAAACTCTTGAACGATCTCTTGGTCATAAAGAACAAAGAAACCGGGTAAATTAATATTGGTTTTCATACTAATGGATTGTATAAACCAATCCATGTGGATCATTCAACTAAAAATATGCGTCCATTTGCATGTTTTTAATAGATGGGACACACCAATCCATGTGGATGCAGCAAGTGGAGGATTCATAGCACCGTTTTTTTATCCAGAATTGGAATGGGACTTTAGATTGCCGTTGGTGAAGAGTATAAATGTGAGTGGTCACAAGTATGGGCTTGTGTACGCAGGTATTGGCTGGGTCGTCTGGAGAAACAAAGAAGATTTGCCTGAGGAACTCATCTTCCATATCAATTATCTTGGTGCTGACCAACCCACATTTACACTCAATTTCTCCAAAGGTATATATATATTGATTTTAATTATTTTTTCTTGCTAGTCTTAATATTTTTTTTTTCATTTTTACTCGCCATGATTTTAACAGACTAACACTAAGGTGATGGAAATTCACTTAAGCACGTCGTATTTGTTTCATTTTCATCAAATTTTTTTTGTTAATTTTAGTACATGATCATCATCAAAGTGATGGAGCTTGCCATTGAGGTCAAACTTTTTTCCATATAAATAGGGAACATCATTTTTAATCTCCAGTACATGTTTTACTTTGAATAATGGGTAGAGTACATGAACACATCAAAGTATTGGAGGTCAAGTTGTACCATTTTAAAATAGGGGAAAACGTAACTCTTAGACGACGTTGTTGTCGTATTCTCACTTAGGTTAAAGTTTTAAAATTCTGGACCTTTTCTTGATTGTAGCTTATTCCTGATTCAACGTACTACTTTACTCTCAATTTTTATTTCTTTATTAAATTTTAATTCATTTTATTAAATTTATATTCTTTGCTCAATGAACGCAGGTTCGAGTCAAGTCATAGCTCAATACTACCAACTTATCCGACTGGGCCACGAGGTGAGCCGGTCCTCGATTATTTAAAACGTTGTATTATTTGTATATCATGCTAGCTAGTAGTTAGAAAATAGTCAAAATACTTAATAATTAAAATTTTATTAAACAGGGTTATAGAAATGTGATGGAGAACTGCAGAGAGAATATGGTCGTGTTAAGGGAAGGACTTGAGAAGACAGGAAGGTTCAATATTGTATCAAAGGATGAGGGAGTGCCACTTGTAGCTTTCTCATTAAAAGATAGCAGTTCTCACACTGAGTTCGAGATCTCCGACATGCTTCGCAGGTAAAGATTTCAGATACTCTTTGTTATCATCTAGAAGCTTTCGTTGTGTTAATTATTCATGCATTTAAGAGTAAATAAGTAACTAGACCTTATTGATATTTACAAGATTATATATATTTATGATGAAGATGTAGTTTTTTTTTGGTCAAATAAAAATATTTTATAATGTATGATGATGAAGATGTAGTTAATATAAATATTTTATAATGTAGATACGGATGGATTGTGCCTGCATATACAATGCCTCCAAACGCACAACACATAACTGTTCTTCGAGTAGTCATCAGAGAAGATTTCTCAAGAACACTCGCAGAGAGACTTGTGATCGATATTGAGAAAGTGATGCGTGAGCTCGATGAGCTTCCTTCGCGAGTAATCCACAAGATTTCGCTAGGAGAGGAGAAGAGTGAAGCTAATGGTGATAACTTGATGGTGACGGTGAAGAAAAGCGATATGGAAAAGCAGAGAGAGGTCATCAACGGCTGGAAGAAGTTTGTTTCCGACAGGAAGAAGACAAATGGTATCTGTTAATTGAATATTAATTGAATAATTCAATAATGCGTTTGCATGATCCGGAGATTTGAAGTTGTTTTTTTTCCTTTGTTGTTGTTGAACTAAGTTTTATTTGATTAATTTGTCATATCTTTTGATATTATTGCAACATATTATGAACAAATTTCTGCGTCTTTTGTTACTTGTTCATCAAACGTTGCAAATAAGATTAGTAAATCTAGTATCTTAATTGATCTTTTTATCCCGTAAGTTCGTAAGAGAACATAAAAAATTGGGTAATAACTTTTAATTATGATAAAAACTTAGTACCATCTAATTTATAAAATTAATAAGTAAACTCTAAATTTAAATTGTATAAGGAAAAAAATCAAAGTGAAGTTAAAATCCAAAGACGGTTTTCTCAAAATAAACACAAAATTTTAAAACAAGAGAAAAACTAAAACTCCCTAGGACATCAACACTTGAATAATTCTATCAAATAGCTAAATCACTGAGCCGGTGAAGGAGCCTGCGAAGGGGGCAGTAAAGGGGCCTGTGAAGGAGCATGTAAAGGAGCATGTAAAGGAGCCTGTGAAGGAGCATGTGAAGAAGGAGCATGTAAAGGAGCCTGTGAAGGAGGAAGTGAAGTAGATCCAACAACGGTGGAGCAATGTAGCTTGACATTAGTTCCACTACCGTCGCACTCTCAATCTCCTGATACCTATTCCTGGAGAGTGAACGACACTGACATGGAGTCCTACTCAACTAAGCTCACATGGGAATCTCTAAGACCCCGAGGAGAGAAGCAAGACTGGGCAGGAAAGGTTTGGTTCAAAGGTCATGTTCCAAGTCACGCGTTTATGATGTGGGTCGCACACTTGGATAGGCTTCCCACAAGGTCTCGCTTGGCTTCGTGGGGACTCCAAATTGACACATGCTGTTGTGTGTGTAATCATTTCCATGAAACACGTGATCATGTGTTCCTTAGATGTGAGTATGCAGAGCAAATTTGGAAAATGGCAATTAGGCGACTGGGATACAGACCAGTCCTCTTCCACACTTGGGATGCTCTTCTTGCTTGGATAGAAATGAGGGTTAGACACTGTCCTTCGACTCTTCGTAAGCTAACTGTTCAAGCTATCCTATACAGGCTTTGGCGTGAGAGGAATCAGCGGCTGCACAATGCCTCACCAACACCACCCCAAGTAAGCTTTAAGGAGATAGACAGACAGATAAGGAACACCATCTTGGCTATGAAACACCGCAGGAACTTCAAAAACCTCATGCAAATCTGGTTGACTCATGAGTAATGAATACACTCTGTTTCAGTAGTTCTTTTTAAGCTCTCCCCTTTTTTTACTTTTTTTGCCTTGGGTTTGCTTCACCTACTTAGCTTTTGTACAAGTAACATTTCTCTTTTGATTAATGAATTCACATACTTAGCAAAAAAAAAAAATGTAGCTTGACATAGCCGGTCAAGAAGGGGTCATGGAAAGATCCAAAGACGGTCTTCTCACAATCTTTGTTCATCTTCTTGATCGCGGCGCAACATTCCGATCCAATAGCGGCTTTCCTGGTGAAGAAAGTCTCAGCGATATCATTAAAACATGTACCTACCTCCTTCTTGTCGTTCAAGCATCTGGTGACTTCCTGTGGCAGATGGAACGGAGTTAGTCGGAAGTGACCTGCAGGGAAGGCTTTTCCGGAGCCACGGAACGGCCAATGTTGCTTGGGGTGAAAGCGAGGTAAGTGCCGCGATAAGAAGAGCTCTTGGTTAGTTGATGACTCTAGTTCTGTTGCTGTAACTTTGGATGTGACACAGCTTAAGAATAGGATCATAGCAAGAACAAGTGTGACATTCTTCATTGTTTTTTTTTACTTTTTGAAGCCTTGAGTTAGCGAAACGAGAAGAAAAGTTTTGATGGTTATTGAGTGGTAAGGCGTTAGGGTTTTTATATATATATAAATAAAATATACATCTACATGTGGTATTATGAATTTATAGTAATGATTATCGGACTACGAAAAATATTATTTATTTTGATAAATATATGGACTGGTATATATTAATATTATCACTATCTTAAGAAATAACATATATTTCTATGTATCCATGGTACCTTATTTTCTTTTAATTAAAATTGTTTTAGTATATATAAATAAGTTTTTATAAGGATTTTGATAAATAAAAGAAAGATTTTAATTATTCGCAAGTAATTTTTTAGAATATTCTAATACGATGATAATCATGTGTTTGGTCTATTAACTCTAACTAAATTTGTAAGGATTTTGATAAATACAAGAAAGATTTTGATGACTTTGGGCCATCGTTAGCTTTCCCGGAAACGTTGACTTGTTCTTACGTTCACCCCTTAATTAGGATGAATTTTTAGGTTCATCATACAATAAAATTGTGTTATTTTATATTCGATACCTTTTAAAAAAATGAAACAAAATATTACCCCAATCGTTTCTAAATAAATTTTACTTTGACATTTTTACACAGATTAAGAAAAAATAAATGAAATATAATTAAGTTTCTATTAATTACACATGTTTGACCAATATAGCATTTGAGATAAATAAAATTATTTATAAGATCAATGCACTTTGCAATTAATTTTAGCTGAAAAATAAATAAATTTTGCATTGGAATTCTAAAGTGACAATTTTTTTGTAACAAAAAAATAATGTTACAATAACACTTAATATGAAACAGATGGAGTATTAAATTATATTATGTTTTTAATATAAAAAGGTAAAAAAATAAATAAAAATAGTAGTTGTTACAAAAAAAATATTTTTAAAAAAATACTTTGAACGTCGTCAGCAAAACACTAAATCCTAAATCATAATCCCTAAACCCTAAACTCTTGAGTAAACCTTAAACCTTTGGATAAATCCTAAACTATAAATCAAAAACACTAAACATTTAAACACTCAAGGATTTAGAGTTTAGGATTTAGGATTTAGTGTTTTAATGTTTAATGTTTAAGATTTATCCAAAGGTTTAGGGTTTACCTAAGAGTTTAATATTTAGGGTTTAGGTTTTAGTGTTTTGCTGATGCTGGTAAAAATATTAAATTTTTTTTCTTGTAACTACTATTATTTTTTTATTTATTTTTTATTTTTTATTTGAAAAACATAATATAACTTGACAATATTTTGTTTCACTTTCTAAAAGATATCGAATATGCAATAATGAAATTTTATTGTTTGGTGAACCTAGAGGTTTAGGGGTGAACCAAGAATAAGTTCAAAACGTTGAAGGGTAGATCACTATCAGTTTTTTCTATTTTGATTTAATTTTTTTTTATTTTCATGTGTTAACTTAAGTTACATATCAAATATTTTACATTTTGAGAAAAGGCAAGTACTCAAATATTATTCAAAGATCTTCTACTCGCATCCATACAGTAACATCAAGGAATAATATTTTCTCTATATATTGAACATATTAAATTATATTTTCTCCAAATATAAATTGTTCTTCATTTCTTACGTTGGCTAAAAGAAACATTCAAATAAGCATAAACCAATCAACAGTTCAAAAAAAAGAGAGCATAAACCTGATAACAATGCACAAAATTAATAAGTAAAATCACTGATATTATTATTAAGATTTAAAAAGGAATAACGTCAAATCTACAATATGGCAGTTGCATCAGTTCTGATGCGACACGTCAGCGATATGTGGGTTCCACTTTTAAATCTACATTATAATAGGGCAGTTGCATCACTCCTGGTGCGATACGTCAGCGATATGTGCGTCCCACTTTTAAAAAGTGTGAAAAAATGTCAAGTCTGAGACTCGAACCCGGGTTATTGAAATCTAAACAACAACATTTATACCATTGAGCTAAAGGATTGTTTGTACATTGATGGCTGAAACAAATATATATTTATGAATGTAGGAAACCTTTGCTTCTTCGGTTTTCTCTGTGGGACCCACACTTATTTATTTTATCTAATGATTTAATAAATACTTTTTAACTCACATTTTGAAATGGGCTTCGTTAAAAAAAAAAGGCCCGATAGACCTCTTTGGTCTGTAAGCATTCTCTTCACTGGAAGTTTAGGGATTTCAATATTTAATCATCGGTTCATGACTCATCTAAGAAACACAGATTGACTCTTTGAGTTCCATGAATCAGTTTATCTTCTTTAGTCTCTACATCTTCCTATCTTTAATAAATTCATCATCAGTTCTTTTATTTTGCCTGATAAATCATGATTGTGTGGTTTTAATTTTCTTTGGTCATCCTTAGCTTGCACCTTTTGATCTAACCAAGAAGAAGAAGAAGACATTTGTCATTCAGGATGCCATCGAGGACTCAGCTGAGTCACACGGGAGACATACTATCTGTTGCCTGATTGTTCAAGAAGAGTTTATGTGCTGTGAAACATATTTGTTTTTTTTCATCAGTTGCTTTGTTTAATCTTTTTTCCTGCAAATAATGATGGCTTTGACAGTTCATTTACGGGAGCCAAGAAGTAAAAGAAGAAGAAGCCAGTGAGTGTTTGACATTTTCTGTCTTCCTGAGTTATTTTTTCCATTCATTAAACTTGGATTTCGAAGATTATGTGCCTCACATTCTTTTTATTTTGATGGTTCGTTAGGTTGAATGAAGATCATTGAATAAAGAAAATTTCGATGCTCCAGAAGATTTGGAGGGTACTTTATATTTCTTTCTTTGATAATTCTAGCGACATAAATTTGAACCTTATAGAGGGTATATTACAGAGCATCTTAATGACGAGGAAGAGGTGGAGGGAATTGATCTGCACCAGCAACGTTACCCGTGGGAGGGAAGTGACATGGATTACTTATACGACGAGGTAAGCATATCATTAGATGGTTTGCGGTCCATCTTTGAGAGCCGTCGATTGTAAGTGTCTATCGTTTTGAAGTTGCACGGCACTAAGATGTAAAGAATTACTAATCACGATTACCTTACAAGCAGAGTTTTTTTGCACAGCTATTGTCAATGGAATTAACACTGGAAATTGATAGTGCTATATTTCATGTTCCAAATGCTAACGCAAGCTCCAATGTTGATTCTCAGCTTTAACATGCCAAAATCACAATGCAGTGGGTGTTGTAAGGTAATTCAGTAG